>NW_024060062.1:17500-28400 GCF_016432855.1 Salvelinus namaycush
CTAAATATTTGACCATGGTTACTGATCAAAACCTTATAAAAATCTTGACAAAGTACAGGCTCAGTGAGCACAGCCTTGCCATTGAGAAGGGTAGACACAGGAAATCCTGGCTCCCTGTAGAGGAAAGGCTGTGCAACCACTGCACAACAGCAGAACCTGAGACGGAGCTGCATTTCCTGACAAAATGTAAAAAATAAAGAACAATTATTTCCCCAAATTTGAAACCCTTATTCAAGGTTTTGAAGACCTCTCTGATGAGAGTAGGCTACCAGTCCTGTTGGGGGAGGACGCAGAGAGCTGTGGGTTGGCAGAGCACTACATTACTGCCTGCCATAAGTTGAGGGACAGTGTCTGACAGACCAATCAACCTGCACATGTACTCTACTGTATGCTTATTGTTATTGTTGAATGTATGGTTATTTTGACCCTTGGTTATTGTTGTTACTGTTGTCCCATTGACAATTTTGATTCTCATTTTTATATTGTAAATATCCAAAATAAGCTTTGGCAATATGTACATTGTTACGTCATGCCAATAAAGCAAATTGAATTGAATTAAGAGTCATGCCCAACATGAGCTCCTGATATATTTCATATTGTTTTGTTTTTAGAATGAGATAAACACTCTAATCGAAGAAGAATTCCAGACAGGAAGTGATGAACAACAACTCTATTCATTCAGAATAGAAAAAAAGTAACTTTGCGCCTCAAGTTAAGACGTTTTGAGAATAGCTAGCTAGCTACAGAACAAAGACCTAGCCAGCAGACTAACAAGCTAGCCAGAAGAAACGAGCTAGAACAAACCTAGCAAGGGCAGTTAATACAACTACATCAAACGACCAAACTGAGTGAGTAAACCAAAAAGGAGCACAGACTAACTTAAACATAACTTATGTTTTTTGTGTGAGGATTTGTCACTCTTTTTGCTGATTTTTGAACTAAATTAGCGCGAACAGCAGACGAACAAATCGGTTGCCATGGCAACGGGGCAGCAGAACAGCGCAGCAGCAGCGGTAGTAGCAGAGCGCACAGACACCATGTCCCCACTCCCCCTCAGCGCAGAATCCATTCTCTACCCTAAAGAGGCCAAAAATTACACGACGAGGAAAGCTTTTAAACAGAAACTACCAAAGGGGAGGCCAGAAACACTTTTTGCAGACCTCTACAAAAACGGTGATGTGAGTAATCTCATCTTCCTCACTGACCAGCCAAATGCATGGCGCTCAGCAGTCTGCTCTCACTACCCATCCATAAAGAAAGAGAGAATATGTAATGGGTGGAAGCTGAAAATCAAAGAGACAGACGACCCTGACAGCACCATGGTAACAATCAACCTCTACAAGACTGGGACTGTCATGGTGCAAGGTAACATTAGGCTGTTTGAAACAGACTTTCAGACCATTAAGGAGAGAGAAGGACACCACCAGTGACATGCCCTCCCACAAGACAAACTCCACCAGCACCACCCTCACCCCTACTCTCCCCACCCAAACAGGCACATCCAGCACCTCTCTTCCCACCATAGTGGAGGACACGCCCCAGGAGGAGAGCGACCCCCTCAGTGCAGAGCAGGCTCAGGCCCTCCTCACCACCATGGCTGCCATGAGGGATGAGTTCACCAAACTGGAGGGGGAGGTGGTCCTGCTCAGGGAGAGCGTGAGCAAGCAGCCACCAGACAACCACACCTTAGAGGAGCTCCTAACCAAGGTGAGGACAGAGCAGGACAGCAGCCTTGCAACACAGCTGAAAGAGGTTCAGCAAGAGAGAGACAGACTCAAGAGAGAGCTGGCTGATCTAACACAGGAGGCGAGAGAGCTCCAAAAAGACAGGCAGAGCAGTAATAAGGAGCTGACCGCACTAAGAGAGGAGCTGCAGGAGAGAAAGAGAACAGAGGACAGGCTGCAGGAGAGAAAGAGAACAGAGGACAGGCTGCAGGAGAGAAAGAGAACAGAGGACAGGCTGCAGGAGCAGCTAGATCACCACCCTATGACCTGTCCTCACACAGCAGAGGAGCCCAGCTCAACCAGCCAGGCTTCCCCAGCCCTGCCTGCTGCACCCCTCCTCCCCAACCCACAGAACAGCCTCCCACTGACAGCGGCACCGGCACAGACCAGCCACACCCCAGCTCCAACACCCCCCAGCCCCCCCTCTGCCCCCTCCAGTCCAGAAGAAACACTGGCTGACATCGTCCTGTTGATGGACTCAAATGGGAAGTTTGTTCAGGAGAAGAAACTTTTCCCTAGACACAAAACGAGAAAGGTGTGGTGCCCAACAACGCAGAGTGCCATGGAGTTGCTTGATAAGGCCCATCTCGGGTCGCCAAGCCACATAATCATACATACCGGAAGCAAACACCTGCGTGCTCAGCAGGAGAGGGTGGCGACTTCACTACGGGGAGTGATTGAGAAGGCCTCCGCAATCTTCCCCAACTCAAGAATCGTGGTGTCAACCCTTCTACAGAGGAGGGACTTCCACCCTTCCACAATCCAAAGAATAAACGCCAGCCTATCCCGGGACTGTGCCCTGCGACCCAATGTACACCTGGCCCACCCTCGATCTGGACTGTCTCTATGACCATGTTCACCTGTACAGGGAGACAGTCCCCATCCTTGCCAAGACTCTCAAGGACGTCGCTTTAAACCGCAGCCCACACTCTCCACCCAGGAACAGCGGAGCAATCTCCACCCCGCTGAGATCACCAAGACAACACCCCAGACCAGAACCCTGGAACCCCCAGCCACGAACACAGCACCACCAACCTCAATACCCACCACAGCCAGCGCAGCACAGACCACCCCAGCCCAGCTTCAGAGCCACCCAGACGAGGCCTCCCACCCACACACACTGGGACACACACTGGGACACACACTGGGACACACACTGGGACACACACTGGGACACACACTGGGACACACACTGGGACACACACTGGGACACACACTGGGACACACACTGGGACACACACTGGGACACACACTGGGACACACACTGGGACACACACTGGGACACACACTGGGACACACACTGGGACACACACTGGGACACATACTGGGACACATACTGGGACACATACTGGGACACATACTGGGACACACACTGGGACACACACTGGGACACACACTGGGACACACACTGGGACACACACTGGGACACACACTGGGACACACACTGGGACACATACTGGGACACATACTGGGACACATACTGGGACACACACTGGGACACACACTGGGACACACACTGGGACACACACTGGGACACACACTGGGACACACACTGGGACACACACTGGGACACACACTGGGACACACACTGGGACACACACTGGGACACATACTGGGACACATACTGGGACACATACTGGGACACATAATAAGCCCAGAGCTGATGGTCGAAGAGAGACCATGACATTATTCAGTCTACTCCAGCCATACACACACAGACTGGAAGAATGTGCTATTTTGAGAGACAGAGCGTTGGTTCACGGTGAATGTGACTTTGGGCTGAGCCCAGTGATAATCAGGTACACATACAAATGCCTTCTTCTCCCTCTTCTCCACGTTCATTTAAAATGTTTCCTTTTTTCCTCTCCTCCCTCGCTCCCTCTCTCTCGCGCTGGTGTGGGCCCGAAAATGATTACACTTCCGACACGGAAGCGAGGGAGACAGAGAGAGATGGATGACTGACTAGAAAAATGTAGACCGGGAGAAATCACTCCGGTCTGGATGTGAAAAACAAATAAATGAATGTGCCCACCAGGGTTTCCGTTAACCTGTAATAGCCAGCTTTTAGCCAAAAAAATAATAATTAAAAGCCAATTGCAAAATAATGCTTTTTAGCCTATTCATTGATGACAATTCGAGTTGATATAAATACATTTGACCGGTCATGCTAATTGGTCTATAGGTTAATTTGCCAAATTTTGAGGAATTAAATTGGCACGTGTGTATTTTCATTAGTACATTCTTATTTATCACATACGCACAGCATACAGAGATGCCTGACAGTGAGCGCGAGAGCTGCTGCTCCTACAGCTTCTGTTGCTGCTGGAGTGAAACAAGCTTTTAAGCCTAATTATTGGGCAACAATTCTAAAATTCGCATGTTAAAAACAGTTTTGATAGCCACCAAAAAGAGCTACTATTTTTATTTCTCAATTGGTAATTGAAGCGCACTTCCCATTCGCCAGTCAAGTGCATATAAAAAAGGTAGGCGGGGGTCAGATTGTCACGCACACCCTGCCCTTTCCTCTGACACACACAGAGCTCTAGCCATCTCATTAACTCAGACGAGTTACAGCTCTTCCCTGTTGTCGCCACACTGATAAAATTTGAATTCCTTAATCTGCCTCCCTCCCTCTGTGACTGGGGTGAGGACCAGAGGGGAGGGAGGGATGACCAGAAGGAAGGGAGGGAGAGACTGAGGGAAATGAAGAACGGGAGCGAGTGAGGTAAAAGAGAGAGGGAGAGATAATAGAAGAGAGAAACAGACGCGACCAGAATCCATACTTAAGGAAACAGTAAATAAGGAAAAAAGCACCACGGATTCCAATTGCCATGACAACCCATTTTTCTCCTCTCCTCAGTTCCAACTCCTCCCCTCAGTTCCAACTCCTCCCCTCCTCTCCTCAGTTCCAACTCCTCCCCTCCTCTCCTCAGTTCCAACTCCTCCTCTCCTCAGTTCCAACTCCTCCTCTCCTCAGTTCCAACTCCTCCTCTCCTCAGTTCCAACTCCTCCTCTCCTCAGTTCCAACTCCTCCTCTCCAGACTATACTAAGTTGAACTGGAGATAACATGGAGACAGCATGTCTAGCAGAGGTGGTGTAGCAGAGGTGGTGTAGCAGAGGTGGTGTAGCAGAGGTGGTGTGGCAGAGGTGGTGTGGCAGAGGTGGTGTGGCAGTTGTAGCAGAGGTGGTGTGGCAGTTGTAGCAGAGGTGGTGTAGCAGTTGTAGCAGAGGCGGTGTAGCAGTTGGTGTAGTAGAGGCGGTGTAGCAGTTGGTGTAGTAGAGGCGGTGTAGCAGTTGGTGTAGTAGAGGCGGTGTAGCAGTTGGTGTAGTAGAGGCGGTGTAGCAGTTGGTGTAGTAGAGGCGGTGTAGTAGCAGTTGGTGTAGTAGAGGCGGTGTAGTAGCAGTTGGTGTAGTAGAGGCGGTGTAGTAGCAGTTGGTGTAGTAGAGGCGGTGTAGTAGTAGAGGCGGTGTAGTAGTAGAGGCGGTGTAGTAGTAGAGGCGGTGTAGTAGTAGAGGCGGTGTAGTAGTAGAGGCGGTGTAGTTGTAGTAGTCGTAGTCGGCGAGGGTTAGGGGAGGAGAGGGATGGAGCGAGGGTTAGGGGAGGAGAGGGATGGAGCGAGGGTTAGGGGAGGAGAGGGATGGAGCGAGGGTTAGGGGAGGAGAGGGATGGAGCGAGGGTTAGGGGAGGAGAGGGATGGAGCGACGGTTAGGGGAGGAGAGGGATGGAGCGAGGGTTAGGGGAGGAGAGGGATGGAGCGAGGGTTAGGGGAGGAGAGGGATGGAGCGAGGGTTAGGGGAGGAGAGGGATGGAGCGGGGGTTAGGGGAGGAGAGGGATGGAGCGGGGGTTAGGGGAGGAGAGGGATGGAGCGGGGGTTAGGGGAGGAGAGGGATGGAGCGGGGGTTAGGGGAGGAGAGGGATGGAGCGAGGGTAAGGGGAGGAGAGGAGACATGAGAGGGAGATGGATCCTAATCAGAAATCTGCAGGGACACAATAATATAACTGCCTGACATCAAGTGTCAACGGAGAGACAGACAGATGTAGGCTAGAAAGAGAAAGTGAGTCAGATGGAGGGAAAGGAAAGGTGGTGAAGGGAAAATGCAATTCTCTGATAAGTAAAAAGTTTCCCCATAGGAGTGAAAGAGAAGCTCAGGGTTAGACGTGTGTAAGTGCACGCACGTGCTTCTCTCTATAGCCATAAACCTTGAGTCAACCTTGACTTTACTCCAACAAAGAGGCATTCATTCCAAATCAAATGTTCTCTATCACACACACACACACACACACACACACACACACACACACACACACACACACACACACACACACACACACACACACACACACACACACACACACACACACACACACACACACACACACCATTCTGTGTAGTAAGATAATAGAACCACCTCTCTTTCATTTGACTTGTCTTTATGGGCTCATCCCTGAGGATATCTGGAGACTCGCTCTCTCTCCGTCATCTCTACTCCTGGCACAATGTGCGCAGTATGAGAAGTAAGAGAGAGAGACAGGGAGGGAGGGGTATACTGTAGGAGAGGGAGGAGGAGCAGTGAGGGGGAGAGAGACGGAGCGGTTGCAAAAGAGAGGAAGAGAAGAGAGTTGAACAGGAGTCAGGAGCCGCCCTCGAGGTCGAAGTTGCCCTTAGGCACAGATCTAGGATCAGTTGATCCTCTCCATATCCCATGATAACCTCAGTGAAAATCCTACAATACAAGCTCCATCTACACAGGGGTTTCTAAAGCTAACCAGCTTCAGTTAGCTTCACATTCCAGCTCTGGCTTCATCCGTACTATAGCGGTGGATATTGCTCGTCCTTCTGCCACTAACTGTAGCAGGCTTGTAACTGCGTGCTCATGTTGCATGGTTAGACGAACAGAGAACTCTTCATTGAGACAACGGTGAAACACTCCATGGGCAAGTCAGTGGCACATTTTCATTTGTGCCAAAATCAAAATGAAAGAAAAGCTATCTGGCAATTTCAATAGGCTACAGTGTGAAAGAGGCTGTCACAATTGTATTAGCATTAATGCAGTCTTTGGTGTGAACGAGCAGCTTTTTACCCAGGTTACAGCTACAAGAGTTACTGTGCGTGACGTTTCAAATGCATTGTCATTACTAAATGTGTCAAATTAGACATTAACATGACTATTTACTTTTTTAAATCAAATTTTTAATCAGTATTCTTCCTCAAATGATGGGGATGATGGCGATCTTTGCGAGAGGGAGGGAATCTGATTTCATTGGTCCTCAACTCAGACACTTAATTCGAAGGAAATGGAGGGAGGGAATGAATGAGAAGGAGAGAGAGAAATAGAGGGATGGAGGATGAGAGATTTGGTTTTTTTTTTTACCGAAAATAATGGAAACAGTCACTAATTGAATTCAGGCAGACATGCCTGCCCACTCTTGAGAGAATGTGTGCCAATTCCTTCGGTCCTCTCTGAGCTAATAGCTCCCTCCTTTGTTCTGGTAGAATAATGTACTGCTGTAAGGCTAGCTACTAGTGTAGTGATGGATGAGACACAATGAGAATAGAAGAGTAGAGAGGATGTTAGTCGTTACCCCAGCCTCACTCTGCACCCACTCACTAATTACACTGGTTTCCATGCACACCACAATTAAACCCAGAACACACGCTGATGCTGCTGCTGACGCTATCTCCGCCACACTCAGAATAACCAACACACACACACACACACACACACACACACACACCAAAACATCAGAGGAAGAGAGCTGGATATTTAAATCTAGATTGTTCGTCTCAGTAGCTCCATAAATTCACTAAACTAAGGGGTTGTTCATGTTCATTCACATCAGCTCGTCTCAACTCTGCATGGGCCTCATTTCCCTGTCAGGTGAAAGTTTAGCATTTGTGACTACACCCCCTCTACTACAACTACACCGCCTCTACTACAACTACACCGCCTCTACTACAACTACACCGCCTCTACTACAACTACACCACCTCTACTACAACTACACCGCCTCTACACCGCCTCTACAACCACACCGCCTCTACAACCACACCGCCTCTACAACCACACCGCCTCTACAACCACACCGCCTCTACAACCACACCGCCTCTACAACCACACCGCCTCTACAACCACACCGCCTCTACTACTACTACAACTACACCGCCTCTACTACTACTACAACTACACCGCCTCTACTACTACTACAACGCCTCTACTACTACGACTACAACTACACCGCCTCTACTACTACTACAACTACACCGCCTCTACTACTACTACAACTACACCGCCTCTACTACTACACCGCCTCTACAACTACACCGCCTCTACAACTACACCGCCTCTACAACCACACCGCCTCTACAACCACACCGCCTCTACAACCACACCGCCTCTACAACCACACCGCCTCTACAACCACACCGCCTCTACAACCACACCGCCTCTACAACCACACCGCCTCTACAACCACACCGCCTCTACAACCACACCGCCTCTACAACCACACCGCCTCTACAACCACACCGCCTCTACAACCACACCGCCTCTACAACCACACCGCCTCTACAACCACACCGCCTCTACAACCACACCGCCTCTACTACTACTACAACTACACCGCCTCTACTACTACTACAACTACACCGCCTCTACTACTACTACAACTACACCGCCTCTACTACTACTACAACTACACCGCCTCTACTACTACACCGCCTCTACAACTACACCGCCTCTACAACCACACCGCCTCTACAACCACACCGCCTCTACAACCACACCGCCTCTACAACCACACCGCCTCTACAACCACACCGCCTCTACTACTACTACAACTACACCGCCTCTACTACTACTACAACTACACCGCCTCTACTACTACTACAACTACACCGCCTCTACTACTACTACAACTACACCGCCTCTACTACTACACCGCCTCTACAACTACACCGCCTCTACAACCACACCGCCTCTACAACCACACCGCCTCTACAACCACACCGCCTCTACAACCACACCGCCTCTACAACCACACCGCCTCTACAACCACACCGCCTCTACAACCACACCGCCTCTACTACTACTACAACTACACCGCCTCTACTACTACTACAACGCCTCTACTACTACGACTACAACTACACCGCCTCTACTACTACTACTACGACTACAACTACACCGCCTCTACTACTACTACTACGACTACAACTACACCGCCTCTACTACTACAACTACACCGCCTCTACTACTACAACTACACCGACTCTACTACTACTACTACTACTACTACACCGCCTCTACTACTACACCGCCTCTACAACCACACCGCCTCTACAACCACACCGCCTCTACAACCACACCGCCTCTACAACCACACCGCCTCTACAACCACACCGCCTCTACAACCACACCGCCTCTACTACTACTACAACTACACCGTCTCTACTACTACTACAACTACACCGCCTCTACTACTACTACAACTACACCGCCTCTACTACTACACCGCCTCTACAACTACACCGCCTCTACACCGCGTCTACAACCACACCGCCTCTACAACCACACCGCCTCTACAACCACACCGCCTCTACAACCACACCGCCTCTACAACCACACCGCCTCTACAACCACACCGCCTCTACAACCACACCGCCTCTACAACCACACCGCCTCTACTACTACTACAACTACACCGCCTCTACTACTACTACAACGCCTCTACTACTACGACTACAACTACACCGCCTCTACTACTACTACTACGACTACAACTACACCGCCTCTACTACTACTACTACGACTACAACTACACCGCCTCTACTACTACAACTACACCGCCTCTACTACTACAACTACACCGACTCTACTACTACTACTACTACTACTACTACTACTACTACAACTACACCGCCTCTACTACTACACCGCCTCTACTACTACACCGCCTCTACTACTACAACTACACCGCCTCTACTACTACAACTACACCGCCTCTACTACTACTACACCGCCGCTACTATTACTACTACTACACCGCCGCTACTATTACTACTACTACTACAACAACTACACCGCATCTACTACTACTACAACTACACCGCCTCTACTACTACTACAACGCCTCTACTACTACTACTACAACTACACCGCCTCTACTACTACTACAACGCCTCTACTACTACTACAACACCGCCTCTACTACTACTACAACACCGCCTCTACTACTACTACAACACCGCCTCTACTACTACTACTACAACTACAACGCCTCGACTACTACACCGCCTCGACTACTACAACTACACCGCCTCGACTACTACTACAACTACACCGCCTCGACTACTACTACAACTACACCGCCTCTACTACTACTACTACACCGCCTTGATTACGACTACTACAACTACACCGCCTCGACTACGACTACTACAACTACACCGCCTCGACTACTACTACAACTACACCGCCTCGACTACGACTACTACAACTACACCGCCTCGACAACGACTACTACAACGCCTCTACTACTACTACTACACCGCCTCGACTACGACTACTACACCGCCTCGACTACTACAACTACACCGCCTCGACTACGACTACTACAATTACACCGCCTCGACTACTACAACTACACCGCCTCGACAACGACTACTACAACTACACCGCCTCGACTACGACTACTACTACTACACCGCCTCGACAACTACAACTACACCGCCTCGACTACGACTACTACAACTACACCGCCTCGACTACGACTACTACAACTACACCGCCTCGACTACTACAACTACACCGCCTCGACAACGACTACTACAACTACACCGCCTCGACAACTACAACTACACCGCCTCGACAACGACTACTACAACTACACCGCCTCGACAACTACAACTACACCGCCTCGACAACGACTACTACAATTACACCGCCTCGACAACTACACCGCCTCGACAACGACTACTACAACTACACCGCCTCGACAACGACTACTACAACTACACCGCCTCGACAACGACTACTACAATTACACCGCCTCGACAACTACACCGCCTCGACAACGACTACTACAACTACACCGCCTCGACAACGACTACTACAACTACACCGCCTCGACAACGACTACTACAATTACACCGCCTCGACAACTTACACCGCCTC
>NW_024060063.1:0-28385 GCF_016432855.1 Salvelinus namaycush
TTTCTCTACTTTCTCTATTTATGACAGACCAGCTAGATCTAATGTCTCTATTATATTATGACAGACCAGCTAGATCTACAGTATCTATTATATTATGACAAGACCAGCTAGATCTACTGTCTCTATTATATAATGACAGACCAGCTAGATCTACTGCCTCTATTATATTATGACAGAGCAGCTAGATGTACAGTATCTATTATATTATGACAGACCAGCTAGATCTACTATCTCTATTATATTATGACAGACCAGCTAGATCTAATGTCTCTATTATATTATGACAGACCAGCTAGATCTACAGTATCTATTATATTATGACAGACCAGCTAGATCTACTGTCTCTATTATATAATGACAGACCAGCTAGATCTACTGCCTCTATTATATTATGACAGACCAGCTAGATCGAATGTCTCTATTATATTATGACAGACCAGCTAGATATACTGTCTCTATTATATTATGACAGACCAGCTAGATATACTGTCTCTATTATATTATGACAGACCAGCTAGATCTAATGTCTCTATTATATTATGACAGACCAGCTAGATCTACAGTTTCTATTATATTATGACAGGCCAGCTAGATATACTGTCTCTATTATATTATGACAGACAAGCTAGATCTAATGTCTCTATTACATTATGACAGACCAGCTAGATCTAATGTCTCTAATATATTATGACAGACCAGCTAGATATACTGTCTCTATTATATTATGACAGACCAGCTAGATATACTGTCTCTATTATATTATGACAGACCAGCTAGATCTACTGTCTCTATTATATTATGACAGACCAGCTAGATCTAATGTCTCTATAATATTATGACAGACCAGCTAGATCTACAGTATCTATTATATTATGACAGACCAGCTAGATCTACTGTCTATATTATATAATGACAGACCAGCTAGATCTACTGCCTCTATTATATTATGACAGAGCAGCTAGATGTACAGTATCTATTATATTATGACAGACCAGCTAGATCTACTATCTCTATTATATTATGACAGACCAGCTAGATCTAATGTCTCTATTATATTATGACAGACCAGCTAGATCTACTGTCTCTATTACATAATGACAGACCAGCTAGATCTACTGCCTCTATTATATTATGACAGACCAGCTAGATCGAATGTCTCTATTATATTATGACAGACCAGCTAGATCTAATGTCTCTATTACATTATGACAGACCAGCTAGATCTAATGGCTCTATTATATTATGACAGACCAGCTAGATCTACTGTCTCTATTATATAATGACAGCCCAGCTAGATATAATGTCTCTATTATATTATGACAAACCAGCTAGATCTACTGTCACTATTGTTTTATGACAGACCAGCTAGATCTACTGTCTCTTTTATATTATGACAGACCAGGTAGATCTACTGTCTCTATTATATTATGACAGTTCAGCTAGATATACTGTCTCTATTATATTATAACAGACCAGCTAGATCTACAGTATCTATTATATTATGACAGACCAGCTAGATATATTGTCTCTATTATATTATGACAGACCAGCTAGATCTAATGTCTCTATTATATTATGACAGACCAGCTAGATCCACTGTCTCTATTATACAATGACAGACCAGCTAGATCTACTGCCTCTATTATATTATGACAGACCAGCTAGATCTACTGTCTCTATTATACAATGACAGACCAGCTTGATCTACTGGCTCTATTATATTATGACAGAGCAGCTAGATGTACAGTATCTATTATATTATGACAGACCAGCTAGATCTACTGTCTCTATTATATTATGACAGGCCAGCTAGATCTACTGTCTCTATTATATTATGATAGACCAGCTAGATCTAATGTCTCTATTACATTATGACAGGCCAGCTAGATCTAATGTCTCTATTATATTATGACAGACCAGCTAGATCTACTGTCTCTATTATATAATGACAGACCAGCTAGATATACTGCCTCTATTATATTATGACAGACCAGCTAGATCTACAGTATCTATTATATTATGACAGACTAGCTAGATCAACTGTCTCTATTATTTTATGACAGACCAGCTAGATATATTGTCTCTATTATATTATGACAGACCAGCTAGATATACTGTCTCTATTATATCATGACAGACCAGCTAGATCTACAGTATCTATTATATTATGACAGACCAGCTAGATATACAGTATCTATTATATTATGACAGACCAGCTAGATCTACAGTATCTATTATATTATGACAGGCCAGCTAGATCTACTGTCTCTATTATATTATGACAGACCAGCTAGATCTAATGTCTCTATTACATTATGACAGACCAGCTAGATCTAATGGCTCTATTATATTATGACAGACCAGCTAGATCTACTGTCTCTATTATATAATGACAGCCCAGCTAGATATAATGTCTCTATTATATTATGACAAACCAGCTAGATCTACTGTCACTATTGTTTTATGACAGACCAGCTAGATCTACTGTCTCTATTATATTATGACAGACCAGGTAGATCTACTGTCTCTATTATATTATGACAGTTCAGCTAGATATACTGTCTCTATTATATAATGACAGACCAGCTAGATCTACTGCCTCTATTATATTATGACAGAGCAGCTAGATGTACAGTATCTATTATATTATGACAGACCAGCTAGATCTACTATCTCTATTATATTATGACAGACCAGCTAGATCTAATGTCTCTATTATATTATGACAGACCAGCTAGATCTACAGTATCTATTATATTATGACAGACCAGCTAGATCTACTGTCTCTATTATATAATGACAGACCAGCTAGATCTACTGCCTCTATTATATTATGACAGACCAGCTAGATCTACTGCCTCTATTATATTATGACAGAGCAGCTAGATGTACAGTATCTATTATATTATGACAGACCAGCTAGATCTACTATCTCTATTATATTATGACAGACCAGCTAGATCTAATGTCTCTATTATATTATGATAGACCAGCTAGATCTACAGTATCTATTATATTATGACAGACCAGCTAGATCTACTGTCTCTATTATATTATGACAGACCAGCTAGATATACTGTCTCTATTATATTATGACAGACCAGCTAGATATACTGTCTCTATTATATTATGACAGACCAGCTAGATATACTGTCTCTATTATATTATGACAGACCAGCTAGATCTACTTTCTCTATTATATTATGACAGACCAGCTAGATCTAATGTCTCTATTATATTATGACAGACCAGCTAGATCTACAGTATCTATTATATTATGACAGACCAGCTAGATCTACTGTCTCTATTATATAATGACAGACCAGCTAGATCTACTGCCTCTATTATATTATGACAGAGCAGCTAGATGTACAGTATCTATTATATTATGACAGACCAGCTAGATCTACTATCTCTATTATATTATGACAGACCAGCTAGATCTAATGTCTCTATTATATTATGACAGACCAGCTAGATCTACAGTATCTATTATATTATGACAGACCAGCTAGATCTACTGTCTCTATTATATAATGACAGACCAGCTAGATCTACTGCCTCTATTATATTATGACAGACCAGCTAGATCGAATGTCTCTATTATATTATGACAGACCAGCTAGATATACTGTCTCTATTATATTATGACAGACCAGCTAGATATACTGTCTCTATTATATTATGACAGACCAGCTAGATCTAATGTCTCTATTATATTATGACAGACCAGCTAGATCTACAGTTTCTATTATATTATGACAGGCCAGCTAGATATACTGTCTCTATTATATTATGACAGACAAGCTAGATCTAATGTCTCTATTACATTATGACAGACCAGCTAGATCTAATGTCTCTAATATATTATGACAGACCAGCTAGATATACTGTCTCTATTATATTATGACAGACCAGCTAGATATACTGTCTCTATTATATTATGACAGACCAGCTAGATCTACTGTCTCTATTATTTTATGACAGACCAGCTAGATCTAATGTCTCTATAATATTATGACAGACCAGCTAGATCTACAGTCTCTATTATATTATGACAGACCAGCTAGATCTACTGTCTATATTATATAATGACAGACCAGCTAGATCTACTGCCTCTATTATATTATGACAGAGCAGCTAGATGTACAGTATCTATTATATTATGACAGACCAGCTAGATCTACTATCTCTATTATATTATGACAGACCAGCTAGATCTAATGTCTCTATTATATTATGACAGACCAGCTAGATCTACTGTCTCTATTACATAATGACAGACCAGCTAGATCTACTGCCTCTATTATATTATGACAGACCAGCTAGATCGAATGTCTCTATTATATTATGACAGACCAGCTAGATATACTGTCTCTATTATATTATGACAGACCAGCTAGATATACTGTCTCTATTATATTATGACAGACCAGCTAGATATACTGTCTCTATTATATTATGACAGACCAGCTAGATCTACTGCCTCTATTATATTATGACAGACCAGCTAGATCTAATGTCTCTATTATATTATGACAGACCAGCTAGATCTACAGTATCTATTATATTATGACAGACCAGCTAGATCTACTGTCTCTATTATATAATGACAGACCAGCTACATCTACTGCCTCTATTATATTATGACAGAGCAGCTAGATGTACAGTATCTATTATATTATGACAGACCAGCTAGATCTACTATCTCTATTATATTATGACAGACCAGCTAGATCTAATGTCTCTATTATATTATGACAGACCAGCTAGATCTACAGTATCTATTATATTATGACAGACCAGCTAGATCTACTGTCTCTATTATATAATGACAGACCAGCTAGATCTACTGCCTCTATTATATTATGACAGACCAGCTAGATCGAATGTCTCTATTATATTATGACAGACCAGCTAGATATACTGTCTCTATTATATTATGACAGACCAGCTAGATATACTGTCTCTATTATATTATGACAGACCAGCTAGATCTAATGTCTCTATTATATTATGACAGACCAGCTAGATCTACAGTATCTATTATATTATGACAGGCCAGCTAGATATACTGTCTCTATTATATTATGACAGACAAGCTAGATCTAATGTCTCTATTACATTATGACAGACCAGCTAGATCTACAGTATCTGTTATATTATGACAGACCAGCTAGATCTACTGTCTCTGTTATATTATGACAGATCAGCTAGATCTACTGTCTCTATTATATAATGACAGACCAGCTAGATCTACTGCCTCTATTATATTATGACAGACCAGCTAGATATACTGTCTCTATTATATAATGACAGACCAGCTAGATCTACTGCCTCTATTATATTATGACAGAGCAGCTAGATGTACAGTATCTATTATATTATGACAGACCAGCTAGATCTACTATCTCTATTATATTATGACAGACCAGCTAGATCTAATGTCTCTATTATATTATGACAGACCAGCTAGATCTACAGTATCTATTATATTATGACAGACCAGCTAGATCTACTGCCTCTATTATATTATGACAGACCAGCTAGATCGAATGTCTCTATTATATTATGACAGACCAGCTAGATATACTGTCTCTATTATATTATGACAGACCAGCTACATATACTGTCTCTATTATATTATGACAGACCAGCTAGATCTAATGTCTCTATTATATTATGACAGACCAGCTAGATCTACAGTATCTATTATATTATGACAGGCCAGCTAGATATACTGTCTCTATTATATTATGACAGACAAGCTAGATCTACTGTCTCTATTATATTATGACAGACCAGCTAGATCGAATGTCTCTATTATATTATGACAGACCAGCTAGATCGAATGTCTCTATTATATTATGACAGACCAGCTAGATATACTATCTCTATTATATTATGACAGACCAGCTAGATCTACTGTCTCTATTATATTATGACAGACCAGCTAGATCTAATGTCTCTATTATATTATGACAGACCAGCTAGATCTACAGTATCTATTATATTATGACAGACCAGCTAGATATACTGTCTCTATTATATTATGACAGACCAGCTAGATATAATGTCTCTATTATATTATGACAGACCAGCTAGATCTACAGTATCTATTATATTATGACAGACCAGCTAGATATACTGTCTCTATTATATAATGACAGACCAGCTAGATCTACTGCCTCTATTATATTATGACAGAGCAGCTAGATGTACAGTATCTATTATATTATGACAGACCAGCTAGATCTACTATCTCTATTATATTATGACAGACCAGCTAGATCTAATGTCTCTATTACATTATGACAGACCAGCTAGATCTAATGTCTCTATTATATTATGACAGACCAGCTAGATCTACTGTCTCTATTATATAATGACAGACCAGCTAGATCTACTGCCTCTATTATATTATGACAGACCAGCTAGATCGAATGTCTCTATTATATTATGACAGACCAGCTAGATATACTGTCTCTATTATATTATGACAGACCAGCTAGATATACTGTCTCTATTATATTATGACAGACCAGCTAGATCTAATGTCTCTATTATATTATGACAGAGCAGCTAGATGTACAGTATCTATTATATTATGACAGACCAGCTAGATCTACTGTCTCTATTATATTATGACAGACCAGCTAGATCTAATGTCTCTATTATATTATGACAGGCCAGCTAGATCTACTGTCTCTATTATATTATGACAGACCAGCTAGATCTAATGTCTCTATTACATTATGACAGACCAGCTAGATCTACAGTATCTGTTATATTATGACAGACCAGCTAGATCTACTGTCTCTGTTATATTATGACAGATCAGCTAGATCTACTGTCTCTATTATATAATGACAGACCAGCTAGATCTACTGCCTCTATTATATTATGACAGACCAGCTAGATATATATATTCAACTCTTAATGATCGGCTATGAAAAGCCAACAGATTTATTCCTGATTATTATTTGACCATGCTTGTCATTTATGAACATTTTGAAAATCTTGGCTCTCTAATTTTCTCCTTCTCTCTTTCTTTCTCTCGGAGGACCTGAGCCCTGGGACCATACGTCGGGACTGCCGGGCGTGGTGGCTCCTTGCTGTCCCCAGTCCGCCTGGCCTTGCTGCTGTTCTGCCTGCGGTTATGGAACCGCCACCTGTCCCAGACCTGTTGTTTTTCAACTCTTAATGATCGGCTATGAAAAGCCAACTGAATATTATTCATGATTATTATTTGACCATGCTTGTCACTTATGAACATTTTTGAACATCTTGGCATAGTTCTGTTATAATCTCCACCCGGCACAGCCAGAAGAGGACTGGCCACCCCTCATAGCCTGGTTCCTCTCTAGGTTTCTTCCTAGGTTTTGGCCTTTCTAGGGAGTTTTTCCTAGCCACCGTGCTTCTACACCTGCATTCTAGCTGTTTGGGGTTTTAGGCTGGGTCTCTGTACAGCACTTCGAGATATTAGCTGATGTACGAAGGGCTATATAAAATAAACTTGATATACTGTCTCTATTATATAATGACAGTAGATCTATATATAGTAGATTATATAGTAGCAGGGAGTTGCGTTCCCTCTTCTCAGAGGCGTGCGTAACATAATGGGGGCTCATCCGGGATTCCATTAAACCCACCGGACCCTGCTGCACTGAGCTCTCTGTGGTTAGTGATTGAGGTGTAATGGTAGGTTGTGAGTTTGGATGACTTATTTAGTTTGTGTGTTCAGTAGATTGTTGTGTACAAGATGGCTGCCTCAGCCATCTCCAAGTTCATTGAAGCGCCCTCTATTGATTGTTTGGTGAGGTTTCGAAAAGTAGACCTTTTAGCTATAGCTGACCATTATGGATTTGTTATCCCTGAGAAAGTCCTAAAGGCTGAGCTTTTGGTGCTAGTCAGGGAGGGTTTAATGAGAGACCGAATTCTCTCATTGCAAGGAGAGGAGACGGGTAGACCTTCCGATGTCAAGTCGGAGGACAGGGCGGAGGAAGGGGTTGCTCGTACCCCCTTTACATTGCCTCGATTCGATCCTTTATCTTCTGCTTCAGGTCGTTCAGACGGGACTGCTAGGCTGAAGGTGAGGCTGGCCCGGTTAGAAATGGAGCAAAAAGATAAGGAGAGACAGATGCATTTTGATCTTGAAATTAGGAAAATAGAAGCCGACAAGGAGGTGAGGATCCGACAACTGGAGCTAGAAGCTGGCTCCGGTACGACTCCAAAAGCTGCTCATCATCAATTATCATCAATTAACATTGCCACCTGAAGATAAAAGCCATTATGTTACGCACGCCTCTGAGAAGAGGGAACGCAACTCCCTGCTACAACTCAACTCTCTGAAGTGCAAGAGGTATGGACTGTAGGTGCGAGCAAGGATGACACAAAAGCAGAATTTACCGTTTACTAGGATTTATTTTCATACACGGTAATATGGGGAAAAGGGGCTGGACGGAACCAAAGCAAAGAAAGTAAATATCAAAGTTCCCCCTCTCCTATCTAACCTGCCTACCCACTTAACTTACCTAACTTAGCACCACCTGGTGCCCTAACCAAAATACAGGGGGTGGTCCGCCCAGGTCTTACCTAGTGTGCCTAGACAGTAAATATACTACGGGTATATGTATGCCCGCGGGCCTCTTGCCTAAGCACTCCCAAAGTGCCTTCTCCTTCCCCCCTGGGAACAAATGAAACAGAGTAATTATTAACGATTTCACAAACACTCACAAACACAGGACATAGCAAAACTGCTACCAACAACAACAGTACATACCACACTTTCTGATACACAACCAACACTATATCACAATCTAATTTTTCTCTCTCTCAATCTCCAAATCTCTACTCCTTATCTCATCTCCTCTCTCTTCTATCTCTGATCTCCAAATCTCTACTCCTTATCTCATCTCCTCTCTCTTCTATCTCTGATCTCCAAATCTCTCTTTAATGATTTCTCTCCCTCCACAAAAAGATCTCTTTTCCTGAACAGAACACTGGCTTTTATATTCCTCAGGTGGCAAAGGTAATTAGTGTCAGCTGCTTGACGAGGGGGCGTGGTCAGCTCTATTATCAATTATCAATTAGCCATGGAGAACTCAGGAAGCTATCTCCTGAAACACACACTCAAATACATACCACAACACAGAAAACTGGGGAACGTAACACGCCCACCACAAAATTTGCAAACATACAGTTTGTAATAACAAAAACCAACACTTCCCCAGTTAGTAAACCCGTGATAGAGCGTCAGCAACCACATTCGCCGAGCCCTTCACATAGGCTATCTGTACATTATATCTAGTAAGAACTTGTTACCTGACCTGGTTTTCGGCAATGGACCTACACAATCAACTATCACTCTTTCAAACGGTTCCCCCACCACAGGAATTGGACAGAGCGGTGCTCTAGGAACTGTTTGATTCGCTTTCCCAGTGAGTTGACATATGTGACATGTTTTACAAAATTGGACCACATCAGACTTCAAACCTGGCCAGAAAAAATGTCGAAGGACTCGGTTATAGGTCTTTGTAATCCCCAAATGTCCAGACCACGCCTGGTCATGGGCGAGTGACAGCACCTGCTGTCGGAACGGTGTAGGAACAACCACTTGACACACTTCACTCCAGTCATTAACGGTGTCATGAGCTGCCCATTTACGCATCAAAACTCCTGCTTCCATAAAGTAGGCAGTCTCTCTAGTTTTAGCTTCCTCAATGGAAATTACCGAAGCAAAACACTTACGAAGACTGGTGTCTCCTTTTTGACATTCAATCACCTTCTCAGGGGTGACAGACAAAAGAATGTCATGTAATTGGGGCGCGATTTCGCAGTCCCCTGCCTTAGTTTTTACTCCTGTAAAAACTGTCGGACTTGCAGAAGGAATACTCGATGCATTGTCTTCTACTTCAACATTCTCAAAAATGGAACTAGCCAAATCCACCACGTCGCCAAGCTTGCGAGATTGTGCCCTCGTTAACACACAAGCTGGAAAAACATGGGGAAATGCTTGAACCAATTTCTCATCTGCAACTCTGATTTCTGGGTTGTCTACTACCTCTAACACAGGAGTAACGTTACCACCAGCAATATCATTCCCTAGTAGCAATGTGACTCCTTTTACTAGCAGTGTAGACACTACACCAACACGGAAACGTCCTGATACCAAGTCTGACACTAAGTGGACCCAGTGTAATGGTACAGGTACTGTTTTTGTCTCTATGCCCTGTAATATAACATGTGAGCCACAATACGTTTCAGGAGACCAGGGTAAAGCATCAGTAATGATTACTGACTGCGCCGCCCCAGTGTCTCGTAAGATTTTAATGTGCTTTTGATCAGCTTGTTCTCCAGTTAAGGAAACACAACCGGTAGAGATAAACGGAGCATAGACAGGATCCGGTTTCTCAAATGCTGAATCAATACCTCGGACCAACGGACGAGCCAAAGACTTGACTAAACCCAAACTTTTCCTTTTTGGGGACGGTGACTGGGACTGTTTCGGTTTATTTTTCAAAACTGGGCAGTCCGCAATCACGTGACCCTTTTGGTGACAGTAAAAACATTCACGGATCTCATGAAAAGGCTTGTCAGAGGAAAAGCGACCTGAATGAGGCACTGATGACGTAATCAGTCTACCTTCAAAACGAGGTGCACCAAAGACAGTCTTGTGTGTCAAAGCGTACTCATCTGCCAACACTGCTGCCTGGGCCAATGTCACCACTTTCTGTTCATTTAAATGAACTACAATTCTATCAGGGAGGTTGCTTTTAAAATCCTCCAACAGCATCAACTCCCGAATATCAGCAAAGGTGTTAGCTTTGCTGGCTGAACACCATCGATTAAACAGAGACTCTTTGTCCCTAGCAAACTCAACAAAAGTACGGTGAGAGGGTTTCTTGTGGTTCCTGAAGCGCTGTCTATAAGCTTCAGGCACCAACTCATAAGCCCGCAACACGGTAGTTTTAACTGTTTCGTAATGTAAACTGTCTTCCAGCGAGAGAGCAGCTACTACTTCCTGGGCTTTCCCAGACAATTTACATTGTAACAGGAGCGGCCAAACCTCAAGTGGCCAATGCAGCGCAGCGGCCACACGCTCAAACGCAGAGAAATAGGAATCAACTTCCGACTCTCGGAATGGAGGGACTAAAGCTATATTTTTACTTACATCAAAGTGGGCTTGATGATGAGCAGCTTTTGGAGTCGTACCGGAGCCAGCTTCTAGCTCCAGTTGTCGGATCCTCACCTCCTTGTCGGCTTCTATTTTCCTAATTTCAAGATCAAAATGCATCTGTCTCTCCTTATCTTTTTGCTCCATTTCTAACCGGGCCAGCCTCACCTTCAGCCTAGCAGTCCCGTCTGAACGACCTGAAGCAGAAGATAAAGGATCGAATCGAGGCAATGTAAAGGGGGTACGAGCAACCCCTTCCTCCGCCCTGTCCTCCGACTTGACATCGGAAGGTCTACCCGTCTCCTCTCCTTGCAATGAGAGAATTCGGTCTCTCATTAAACCCTCCCTGACTAGCACCAAAAGCTCAGCCTTTAGGACTTTCTCAGGGATAACAAATCCATAATGGTCAGCTATAGCTAAAAGGTCTACTTTTCGAAACCTCACCAAACAATCAATAGAGGGCGCTTCAATGAACTTGGAGATGGCTGGGGCAGCCATCTTGTACACAACAATCTATTATATAATGACAGACCAGCTAGATCTACTGCCTCTATTATATTATGACAGAGCAGCTAGATGTACAGTATCTATTATATTATGACAGACCAGCTAGATCTACTATCTCTATTATATTATGACAGACCAGCTAGATCTAATGTCTCTATTATATTATGACAGACCAGCTAGATCTACAGTATCTATTATATTATGACAGACCAGCTAGATATACTGTCTCTATTATATAATGACAGACCAGCTAGATCTACTGCCTCTATTATGTTATGACAGAGCAGCTAGATCTACTGCCTCTATTATATTATGACAGAGCAGCTAGATGTACAGTATCTATTATATTATGACAGACCAGCTAGATCTACTATCTCTATTATATTATGACAGACCAGCTAGATCTAATGTCTCTATTATATTATGATAGACCAGCTAGATCTACAGTATCTATTATATTATGACAGACCAGCTAGATCTACTGTCTCTATTACATAATGACAGACCAGCTAGATCTACTGCCTCTATTATATTATGACAGACCAGCTAGATTGAATGTCTCTATTATATTATGACAGACCAGCTAGATATACTGTCTCTATTATATTATGACAGACCAGCTAGATATACTGTCTCTATTATATTATGACAGAGCAGCTAGATCTAATGTCTCTATTATATTATGACAGACCAGCTAGATCTACTGTCTCTATTATATTATGACAGACCAGCTAGATCTAATGTCTCTATTATATTATGACAGACCAGCTAGATCTACAGTATCTATTATATTATGACAGACCAGCTAGATCTACTGTCTCTATTATATAATGACAGACCAGCTAGATCTACTGCCTCTATTATATTATGACAGAGCAGCTAGATGTACAGTCTCTATTATATTATGACAGACCAGCTAGATCTACTATCTCTATTATATTATGACAGACCAGCTAGATCTAATGTCTCTATTATATTATGACAGACCAGCTAGATCGAATGTCTCTATTATATTATGACAGACCAGCTAGATATACTGTCTCTATTATATTATGACAGACCAGCTAGATATACTGTCTCTATTATATTATGACAGACCAGCTAGATCTAATGTCTCTATTATATTATGACAGACCAGCTAGATCTACAGTATCTATTATATTATGACAGACCAGCTAGATCTACTGTCTCTATTATATAATGACAGACCAGCTAGATCTACTGCCTCTATTATATTATGACAGACCAGCTAGATCGAAAGTCTCTATTATATTATGACAGACCAGCTAGATATACTGTCTCTATTATATTATGACAGACCAGCTAGATATACTGTCTCTATTATATAACGACAGACCAGCTAGATCTACTGCCTCTATTATATTATGACAGAGCAGCTAGATGTACAGTATCTATTATATTATGACAGACCAGCTAGATCTACTGTCTCTATTATATTATGACAGACCAGCTAGATCTAATGTCTCTATTATATTATGACAGGCCAGCTAGATCTACTGTCTCTATTATATTATGACAGACCAGCTAGATCGAATGTCTCTATTGTATTATGACAGACCAGCTAGATCGAATGTCACTATTATATTATGACAGACCAGCAAGATATACTGTCTCTATTATATTATGACAGACCAGCTAGATATACTGTCTCTATTATATTACGACAGACCAGCTAGATCTACAGTATCTATTATATTATGACAGACCAGCTAGATATACTGTCTCTATTATATAATGACAGACCAGCTAGATCTACTGCCTCTATTATATTATGACAGAGCAGCTAGATGTACAGTATCTATTATATTATGACAGACCAGCTAGATCTACTATCTCTATTATATTATGACAGACCAGCTCGATCTAATGTCTCTATTATATTATGACAGACCAGCTAGATCTACAGTATCTATTATATTATGACAGACCAGCTAGATCTACTGTCTCTATTATATAATGAAAGACCAGCTAGATCTACTGCCTCTATTATATTATGACAGACCAGCTAGATCTACTGCCTCTATTATATTATGACAGAGCAGCTAGATGTACAGTATCTATTATATTATGACAGACCAGCTAGATCTACTATCTCTATTATATTATGACAGACCAGCTAGATCGAATGTCTCTATTATATTATGACAGACCAGCTAGATATACTGTCTCTATTATATTATGACAGACCAGCTAGATATACTGTCTCTATTATATTATGACAGACCAGCTAGATCTAATGTCTCTATTATATTATGACAGACCAGCTAGATCTACAGTATCTATTATATTATGACAGGCCAGCTAGATATACTGTCTCTATTATATTATGACAGACAAGCTAGATCTACTGTCTCTATTATATTATGACAGACCAGCTAGATCGAATGTCTCTATTATATTATGACAGACCAGCTAGATCGAATGTCTCTATTATATTATGACAGACCAGCTAGATATACTATCTCTATTATATTATGACAGACCAGCTAGATCTACTGTCTCTATTATATTATGACAGACCAGCTAGATCTAATGTCTCTATTATATTATGACAGACCAGCTAGATCTACAGTATCTATTATATTATGACAGACCAGCTAGATATACTGTCTCTATTATATTATGACAGACCAGCTAGATATACTGTCTCTATTATATTATGACAGACCAGCTAGATCTACTATCTCTATTATATTATGACAGACCAGCTAGATCTAATGTCTCTATTATATTATGACAGACCAGCTAGATCTACAGTATCTATTATATTATGACAGACCAGCTAGATCTACTGTCTCTATTATATAATGACAGACCAGCTAGATCTACTGCCTCTATTATATTATGACAGACCAGCTAGATCGAATGTCTCTATTATATTATGACAGACCAGCTAGATATACTGTCTCTATTATATTATGACAGACCAGCTAGATATACTGTCTCTATTATATTATGACAGACCAGCTAGATCTAATGTCTCTATTATATTATGACAGACCAGCTAGATCTACAGTATCTATTATATTATGACAGGCCAGCTAGATATACTGTCTCTATTATATTATGACAGACTAGCTAGATCTACTGTCTCTATTATATTATGACAGACCAGCTAGATCGAATGTCTCTAATATATTATGACAGACCAGCTAGATCGAATGTCTCTATTATATTATGACAGACCAGCTAGATATACTATCTCTATTATATTATGACAGACCAGCTAGATCTACTGTCTCTATTATATTATGACAGACCAGCTAGATCTAATGTCTCTATTATATTATGACAGACCAGCTAGATCTACAGTATCTATTATATTATGACAGACCAGCTAGATATACTGTCTCTATTATATTATGACAGACCAGCTAGATATACTGTCTCTATTATATTATGACAGACCAGCTAGATCTACAGTATCTATTATATTATGACAGACCAGCTAGATATACTGTCTCTATTATATAATGACAGACCAGCTAGATCTACTGCCTCTATTATATTATGACAGAGCAGCTAGATGTACAGTATCTATTATATTATGACAGACCAGCTAGATCTACTATCTCTATTATATTATGACAGACCAGCTAGATCTAATGTCTCTATTATATTATGACAGACCAGCTAGATCTACAGTATCTATTATATTATGACAGACCAGCTAGATCTACTGTCTCTATTATATAATGACAGACCAGCTAGATCTACTGCCTCTATTATGTTATGACAGAGCAGCTAGATGTACAGTATCTATTATATTATGACAGACCAGCTAGATCTACTATCTCTATTATATTATGACAGACCAGCTAGATCTAATGTCTCTATTATATTATGACAGACCAGCTAGATATACTATCTCTATTATATTATGACAGACCAGCTAGATCTACTGTCTCTATTATATTATGACAGACCAGCTAGATCTAATGTCTCTATTATATTATGACAGACCAGCTAGATCTAATGTATCTATTATATTATGACAGACCAGCTAGATCTACTGTCTCTATTATATTATGACAGACCAGCTAGATATACTGTCTCTATTATATTATGACAGACCAGCTAGATCTACTAGTCTCTATTATATTATGACAGACCAGCTAGATCTAATGTCTCTATTATATTATGACAGACCAGCTAGATCTACTGTCTCTATTATATTATGACAGACCAGCTAGATCTACTGTCTCTATTATATATGACAGACCAGCTAGATCTACTGTCTCTATTATATTATGACAGACCAGCTAGATCTACTGTCTCTATTATATTATGACAGACCAGCTAGATATACTGTCTCTATTATATTATGACAGACCAGCTAGATCTACTGTCTCTATTATATTATGACAGACCAGCTAGATCTAATGTCTCTATTATATTATGACAGACCAGCTAGATCTACAGTATCTATTATATTATGACAGACCAGCTAGATCTACTGTCTCTATTATATTATGACAGACAGCTAGATCTAATGTCTCTATTATATTATGACAGATCTACAGTATCTATTATATTATGACAGACCAGCTAGATATACTGTCTCTATTATATTATGACAGACCAGCTAGATATACTGTCTCTATTATATTATGACAGACCAGCTAGATCTACAGTATCTATTATATTATGACAGACCAGCTAGATATACTGTCTCTATTATATAATGACAGACCAGCTAGATCTACTGCCTCTATTATATTATGACAGAGCAGCTAGATGTACAGTATCTATTATATTATGACAGACCAGCTAGATCTACTATCTCTATTATATTATGACAGACCAGCTAGATCTAATGTCTCTATTATATTATGACAGACCAGCTAGATCTACAGTATCTATTATATTATGACAGACCAGCTAGATCTACTGTCTCTATTATATAATGACAGACCAGCTAGATCTACTGCCTCTATTATGTTATGACAGAGCAGCTAGATGTACAGTATCTATTATATTATGACAGACCAGCTAGATCTACTATCTCTATTGTATTATGACAGACCAGCTAGATCTAATGTCTCTATTATATTATGACAGACCAGCTAGATCTACAGTATCTATTATATTATGACAGACCAGCTAGATCTACTGTCTCTATTATATAATGACAGACCAGCTAGATCTACTGCCTCTATTATATTATGACAGACCAGCTAGATCGAATGTCTCTATTATATTATGACAGACCAGCTAGATATACTGTCTCTATTATATTATGACAGACCAGCTAGATATACTGTCTCTATTATATTATGACAGACCAGCTAGATCTAATGTCTCTATTATATTATGACAGACCAGCTAGATCTACTGTCTCTATTATATTATGACAGACCAGCTAGATCTAATGTCTCTATTATATTATGACAGACCAGCTAGAGCTACAGTATCTATTATATTATGACAGACCAGCTAGATCTACTGTCTCTATTATATAATGACAGACCAGCTAGATCTACTGCCTCTATTATATTATGACAGACCAGCTAGATCTACTGTCTCTATTATATTATGACAGACCAGCTAGATATACTGTCTCTATTATATTATGACAGACCAGCTAGATATACTGTCTCTATTATATTATGACAGACCAGCTAGATCTAATGTATCTATTATATTATGACAGACCAGCTAGATCTACAGTATCTATTATATTATGACAGACCAGCTAGATCTAATGTCTCTATTATATTATGACAGACCAGCTAGATCTACAGTATCTATTATATTATGACAGACCAGCTAGATCTAATGTCTCTATTATATTATGACAGACCAGCTAGATCTACTGTCTCTATTATATTATGACAGAGCCAGCTAGATCTACAGTATCTATTATATTATGACAGACCAGCTAGATCTACTGTCTCTATTATATTATGACAGACCAGCTAGATCGAATGTCACTATTATATTATGACAGACCAGCTAGATATACTGTCTCTATTATATTATGACAGACCAGCTAGATATACTGTCTCTATTATATTATGACAGACCAGCTAGATCTACAGTATCTATTATATTATGACAGACCAGCTAGATCTAATGTCTCTATTATATTATGACAGACCAGCTAGATCTACAGTATCTATTATATTATGACAGACCAGCTAGATCTACTGTCTCTATTATATTATGACAGACCAGCTAGATCTACTGCCTCTATTATATTATGACAGACCAGCTAGATCGAATGTCTCTATTATATTATGACAGACCAGCTAGATATACTGTCTCTATTATATTATGACAGACCAGCTAGATATACTGTCTCTATTATATTATGACAGACCAGCTAGATCTACTGTCTCTATTATATTATGACAGACCAGCTAGATCTAATGTCTCTATTATATTATGACAGACCAGCTAGATCTACAGTATCTATTATATTATGACAGACCAGCTAGATCTACTGTCTCTATTATATAATGACAGACCAGCTAGATCTACTGCCTCTATTATATTATGACAGAGCAGCTAGATGTACAGTATCTATTATATTATGACAGACCAGCTAGATCTACTATCTCTATTATATTATGACAGACCAGCTAGATCTAATGTCTCTATTATATTATGACAGACCAGCTAGATCTACAGTATCTATTATATTATGACAGACCAGCTAGATCTACTGTCTCTATTATATTATGACAGACCAGCTAGATCTAATGTCTCTATTATATTATGACAGACCAGCTAGATCTAATGTCTCTATTATATTATGACAGACCAGCTAGATATACTGTCTCTATTATATTATGACAGACCAGCTAGATATACTGTCTCTATTATATTATGACAGACCAGCTAGATCTAATGTCTCTATTATATTATGACAGACCAGCTAGATCTACAGTATCTATTATATTATGACAGACCAGCTAGATCTACTGTCTCTATTATATTATGACAGACCAGCTAGATCTACTGTCCTCTATTATATTATGACAGACCAGCTAGATCTACTGTCTCTATTATATTATGACAGACCAGCTAGATCTAATGTCTCTATTATATTATGACAGACCAGCTAGATCTACAGTATCTATTATATTATGACAGACCAGCTAGATCTACTGTCTCTATTATATAATGACAGACCAGCTAGATCTACTGCCTCTATTATATTATGACAGAGCAGCTAGATGTACAGTATCTATTATATTATGACAGACCAGCTAGATCTACTCTCTCTATTATATTATGACAGACCAGCTAGATCTACTGTCTCTATTATATTATGACAGACCAGCTAGATCTACAGTATCTATTATATTATGACAGACCAGCTAGATCTACTGTCTCTATTATATTATGACAGACCAGCTAGATCTACTGTCTCTATTATATTATGACAGACCAGCTAGATCTACTGTCTCTATTATATTATGACAGACCAGCTAGATCGACTGTCTCTATTATATTATACAGACCAGCTAGATCTACTGTCTCTATTATTATGACAGACCAGCTAGATCTAATGTCTCTATTATATTATGACAGACCAGCTAGATCTACTGTCTCTATTATATTATGACAGACCAGCTAGATATACTGTCTCTATTATATTATGACAGACCAGCTAGATCTACAGTATCTATTATATTATGACAGACCAGCTAGATCTACTGTCTCTATTATATAATGACAGACCAGCTAGATCTACTGCCTCTATTATATTATGACAGAGCAGCTAGATGTACAGTATCTATTATATTATGACAGACCAGCTAGATCTACTATCTCTATTATATTATGACAGACCAGCTCGATCTAATGTCTCTATTATATTATGACAGACCAGCTAGATCTACAGTATCTATTATATTATGACAGACCAGCTAGATCTACTGTCTCTATTATATAATGACAGACCAGCTAGATCTACTGCCTCTATTATATTATGACAGACCAGCTAGATCTACTGCCTCTATTATATTATGACAGAGCAGCTAGATGTACAGTATCTATTATATTATGACAGACCAGCTAGATCTACTATCTCTATTATATTATGACAGACCAGCTAGATCTAATGTCTCTATTATATTATGATAGACCAGCTAGATCTACAGTATCTATTATATTATGACAGACCAGCTAGATCTACTGTCTCTATTACATAATGACAGACCAGCTAGATCTACTGCCTCTATTATATTATGACAGACCAGCTAGATCTACTGTCTCTATTATATTATGACAGACCAGCTAGATCTACTGTCTCTATTATATTATGACAGACCAGCTAGATCTACAGTATCTATTATATTATGACAGACCAGCTAGATCTACTGTCTCTATTATATAATGACAGACCAGCTAGATCTACTGTCTCTATTATATTATGACAGACCAGCTAGATCTACTGTCTCTATTATATTATGACAGACCAGCTAGATCTACTGTCTCTATTATATTATGACAGACCAGCTAGATCTACTGTCTCTATTATATTATGACAGACCAGCTAGATCTACAGTATCTATTATATTATGACAGACCAGCTAGATCTACTGTCTCTATTATATAATGACAGACCAGCTAGATCTACTGCCTCTATTATATTATGACAGAGCAGCTAGATGTACTGTCTCTATTATATTATGACAGACCAGCTAGATCTACTGTCTCTATTATATTATGACAGACCAGCTAGATCTAATGTCTCTATTATATTATGACAGACCAGCTAGATCTACAGCCTCTATTATATTATGACAGACAAGCTAGATCTACTGTCTCTATTATATATGACAGACCAGCTAGATCTACTGCCTCTATTATATATGACAGACCAGCTAGATCTACATGTCTCTATTATATTATGACAGACCAGCTAGATCTACTGTCTCTATTATATTATGACAGACCAGCTAGATCTACATGTCTCTATTATATTATGACAGACCAGCTAGATCTAATGTCTCTATTATATTATGACAGACCAGCTAGATCTACAGTATCTATTATATTATGACAGACAGCTAGATCTACTGTCTCTATTATATTATGACAGATCAGCTAGATCTACTGTCTCTATTATATTATGACAGACCAGCTAGATCGAATGTCTCTATTATATTATGACAGACCAGCTAGATATACTGTCTCTATTATATTATGACAGACCAGCTAGATCTACTGTCTCTATTATATTATGACAGACCAGCTAGATCTACTGTCTCTATTATATTATGACAGACCAGCTAGATCTACTGTCTCTATTATATTAAGACAGGACCAGCTAGATACTGTATCTATTTATTATGACAGACCAGCTAGATCTACTGTCTCCTTATATTATGACAGACCAGCTAGATCTACTGTCTCTATTATATTATGACAGACCAGCTAGATCTACTAGTCTCTATTATATATGACAGACCAGCTAGATACTGTCTCTATTATATTATGACATGACCAGCAGATCTACTATGGGTCTCTATTATATTATGACAGACCAGCTAGATCTACTGTCTCTATTATATTATGACAGACCAGCTAGATCTACTGTCTCTATTATATTATGACAGTACCAGCTAGAATCTACGTACTCTATTATATTATGACAGACCAGCTAGATCTACTATCTCTATTATATTATGACAGACCAGCTAGATCTACTGCCTCTATATATTATGACAGACCAGCTAGATCTACTAGTCTCTATTATAATTATGACAGACCAGCTAGATCTCAGCTATCTATTATATATGACAGACAGCTAGATCTACTGCTCTCTATTATATTATGACAGACAGCTAGATCGTACATGTCTCTATTATATTATGACAGACAGCTAGATCTACTGTCTCTATTATATATGACAGACCAGCTAGATCTACTGCCTCTATTATATTATGACAGACCAGCTAGATCTAATGTCTCTATTATATTATGACAGACCAGCTAGATCTACTGTCTCTATTATATTATGACAGACCAGCTAGATATACTGTCTCTATTATATTATGACAGACCAGCTAGATCTAATGTCTCTATTATATTATGACAGACCAGCTAGATCTACTGTCTCTATTATATTATGACAGACCAGCTAGATCTACTGTCTCTATTATATTATGACAGACCAGCTAGATCTACTGCCTCTATTATATTATGACAGACCAGCTAGATCTAATGTCTCTATTATATTATGACAGACCAGCTAGATCTACTGTCTCTATTATATTATGACAGACCAGCTAGATCTACTGTCTCTATTATATTATGACAGACCAGCTAGATCTACTGTCTCTATTATATTATGACAGACCAGCTAGATATACTGTCTCTATTATATTATGACAGACCAGCTAGATCTACTGTCTCTATTATATATGACAGACCAGCTAGATCTACTGTCTCTATTATATTATGACAGACCAGCTAGATCTAATGTCTCTATTATATTATGACAGACCAGCTAGATTCTAAGTATCTAGTTTTATAGACAGACAGCTAGATCTACTGTCTATTATATTATGACAGACCAGCTAGATCTAATGTCTCTATTATATATATGACAGACCAGCTAGATCTACTGCCTCTATTATATTATGACAGACCAGCTAGATCTACATGTCTCTATTATATTATGACAGACCAGCTAGATCTACTGTCTCTATTATATTATGACAGACCAGCTAGATCTACTGTCCTCTATTATATTATGACAGACCAGCTAGATATACTGTCTCTATTATATTAGACAGACCAGCTAGATCTACTGTCTCTATTATATTATGACAGACCAGCTAGATATACAGTCTCTATTATATTATGACAGACCAGCTAGATCTAATGTATCTATTATATTAATGACAGACCAGCTAGATCTACTGTCTCTATTATATTATGACAGACCAGCTAGATCTACTGTCTCTATTATATTATGACAGACCAGCTAGATCTAATGTCTCTATTATATTATGACAGACCAGCTAGATCGAATGTCTCTATTATATTATGACAGACCAGCTAGATATACTGTCTCTATTATATTATGACAGACCAGCTAGATATACTGTCTCTATTATATTATGACAGACCAGCTAGATCTAATGTCTCTATTATATGACAGACCAGCTAGATCTACAGTATCTATTATATTATGACAGACCAGCTAGATATACTGTCTCTATTATATTATGACAGACCAGCTAGATCTAATGTCTCTATTATATTATGACAGACCAGCTAGATCTAATGTCTCTATTATATTATGACAGACCAGCTAGATTACTGTCTCTATTATATATGACAGACCAGCTAGATCTACTGTCTCTATTATATTATGACAGACCAGCTAGATCGAATGTCTCTATTATATTATGACAGACCAGCTAGATATACTGTCTCTATTATATTATGACAGACCAGCTAGATATACTGTCTCTATTATATTATGACAGACCAGCTAGATCTAATGTCTCTATTATATTATGACAGACCAGCTAGATCTACAGTCTCTATTATATTATGACAGACCAGCTAGATCTACTGTCTCTATTATATATGACAGACCAGCTAGATCTAATGTCTCTATTATATTATGACAGACCAGCTAGATCTACTGTCTCTATTATATTATGACAGACCAGCTAGATCTACTGTCTCTATTATATTATGACAGACCAGCTAGATCTACAGTATCTATTATATTATGACAGACCAGCTAGATATACTGTCTCTATTATATTATGACAGACCAGCTAGATCTACTGTCTCTATTATATTATGACAGACCAGCTAGATCTAATGTCTCTATTATATTATGACAGACCAGCTAGATCTATGTCTCTATTATATTATGACAGACCAGCTAGATCTAACTGTCTCTATTATATTATGACAGACCAGCTAGATCTACTGTCTCTATTATATTATGACAGACCAGCTAGATCTACTGTCTCTATTATATATGACAGACCAGCTAGATCTACATGTCTCTATTATATTATGACAGACCAGCTAGATCTACTGTCTCTATTATATTATGACAGACCAGCTAGATATATGTCTCTATTATATTATGACAGACCAGCTATATTACATCTATATTATGACAGACCAGCTAGATCTACATTATCTATTATATTACTGACAGACCAGCTAGATCTACTGTATCTATTCTATTATGACAGACAGCTAGATCTACTGTCTCTATTATATTATGACAGACCGCTAGATCTACAGTATCTAATTATATTATGACAGACAGCTAGATCTAACTGTCTTCTATTATATTATGACAGACCAGCTAGATCTAATGTCTCTATTATATTATGACAGACCAGCTAGATCTACTGTCTCTATTATATTATGACAGACCAGCTAGATCTAATGTCTCTATTATATTATGACAGACCAGCTAGATCTACAGTATCTGTTATATTATGACAGGCCAGCTAGATCTACTGTCTCTATTATATTATGACAGACCAGCTAGATCTACAGTATCTATTATATTATGACAGACAGCTAATCTACTGTCTCTATTATATTATGACAGACCAGCTAGATCTACTGTCTCTATTTATCATGACCAGACCAGCTAGATCTAATGTCTCTATTATATTAATGACAGACCAGCTAGACTACTGTCTCTATTATATTATGACAGACCAGCTAGATATAATGTCTACTATTATATTATGACAGACCAGCTAGATCTACTGTCCTCTATTATATTAATGACAGACCAGCATAGATCGACGTATCTATATATACTGACAGACCAGCTAGATACTACATGTATCTCATTATATTATGACAGACCAGGCGTAGATCTACTGTCTCCTCTATTATATTGCTGACAGACCAGCTAAGCTCTACAGGTATCTATTATATTATGAAAGACCAGCTAGATCTACAGGTCCTCTATTATATTATACCAGACCAGCTAGATCTAATGTCGTCTATTAATTAATGACAGACCAGCTAGATCTACTAGTATCTATTATATTATGACAGAACAGCTAGATCTATAAAGTCTATTTATATTATGACAGGACCAGCTCAGATCTACTGTCTCTATTATAATTATGACGAGACCAGCTAGATCTACATGTTCTCTATTACCTATTATGACAGACCAGCTAGATCTACTGTATCTATTAGATAATGACAGACCAGCTAGATCTACTGTCCTCTATTATATTATAGCAGAGCCAGCTAGATCGTACAGTATCTATTATATATGACAGACCAGCTAGATCTACTAGTCTCTATTATCATTATGACAGACCAGCTAGATCTACTGTCCTCTATTATATTATGACAGAACCAGCTAGATCGATGAAGTATCTATTATATTATGAACAGACCAGCATAAAGATATAACTGTCATCTATTATATTAATGGACAGGACCAGCTAGATATACTGTCTCTATTATATTATGACCAGACCAGCTTAGATCGAATGTCTCTATTATATTATGGACAGAACCAGCTAGATATACATGTATCTATTATATTAATGACAGACCAAGCTAAGATTCTACATGTATCTATTATATTAATGACAGACCAGCTAGATCTACTTGTCCTCTATTATATTAATGACAGACCAGCTAGATCGAATGCCTCTATTATATTAGGACAGACAGCTAGTATACTGTCTCTATTATATGATGCCAGACCAGCTAGATCTACAGTACTATTATATTATGACAGACCAGCTAGAAAGATACTACTCTATTATATTATGAACAGGACCAGCTAGAATCTAATGCTCTCTAATTATATTATGACAGACCAGCTAGATTCTACAGTATCTATTATATTATGACAGACCAGCTAGATCTACTGTCCTCTATTATATTAATGACAGACCAGCTAGATCTACTGTCTCTATATATTATGACAGACCAGCTAGATTAATGTCTCTATTATATGACAGACAGCTAGATCTACTGTCTCTATTATATATGACAGACCAGCTAGATCTACAGTATCTATTATATTATGACAGACCAGCTAGATCTAATGTCTCTATTATATTATGACAGACCAGCTAGATCTACTGTCTCTATTATATTATGACAGACCAGCTAGATATACTGATCTTATTATATTATGACAGACCAGCTAGATCTACTGTCTCTATTATATTATGACAGACCAGCTAGATCTAATGTCTCTATTATATTATGACAGACCAGCTAGATCTACTGTCTCTATATATTATGACAGACCAGCTAGATCTACTGTCCTCTATTATATTAATGACAGACCAGCTAGATCGTACAGTCCTCTATTATATTATGACAGACCAGCTAGATCTACTGTCTCTATCTATATTATGACAGACCAGCTAGATCTACTGTCCTCTATTATATTATGACAGACCAGCTAGATCTACAGTCTCTATTATATTATGACAGACAGCTAGATCTACTGTCTCTATTATATTATGAACAGAGCCAGTAAGATCGAATGTCTACTATTTATTTATGACAGGACCAGGCTAGATACTACTGTCATCTATGATATTATGAGCAGACCAGTAGATATACTGTCTCTATACATTTATGACAGACCAGGCTAGATCTATTGTCTCTATTACTATTATGAACGACCAGCTAGATCCTAGCTAGTATCTATTATATTATGACAGACCAGCTAGAATCTAATGTCTCTATTATATTATGACAGACCAGCTAGAATCTACTCGCATCTTATATATATATGACCAGGACCAGGCTAGATCTAACTGTCCTCTATTATTTATGACAGACCATGCTAGAATGTACATGCATCTATTATATTATGACAGGACCCGACTAGATATACTGTCTCTATTTATATTCATGACCAGACCAGCTAGATCTAATGTCCTCTATTATATTATGCAAGACCAGCTAGATCTACGCTCTCTATGATATATGACAGGACCAAGCTCAGATCTATATGTCCATCTATATATTATGACAGACCAGGCTAGAATGATACGGTATCTATTAATAATTATGACAGGACCAGCATAGGATCGACATGATCTCGTATTATATTAATGACAGACCAGCTAGATCTACTGCCTCTATTATATTATGACAGAGCAGCTAGATGTACAGTATCTTTTATATTATGACAGACCAGCTAGATCTACTGTCTCTATTATATTATGACAGACCAGCTAGATCTAATGTCTCTATTATATTATGACAGACCAGCTAGATCCTACTGTCCTATTATATTATGACAGACCAGCTAGATCGAATGTCTCTTATTATATATGGCCAGACCAGCTAGATTCTATGTCACTATTATATTCTGGACAGACCAGCTAGATATACATGTCTCTATTATATTATGCCAGACCAGCTAGATCTACATGTCTCTATTATATTATGACAGATCAGCTAGATCTACATGTCTCTATTATATATGACAGACCAGCTAGAGCTTAACTGTCTCTATTATATTATGACAGAACCAGCTAGATCTACTGTCTCTATTATATTATGACAGACCAGGCTAGATCTACTGTCTCTATATATTAATGACAGACCAGCTAGATCTACTGTCTCTATTATATTATGACAGACCAGCTAGATCTACAGTATCCTATTATATTATGACAGGCCAGCTAGATATACATGTCTCTATATATTATGACAGACCAGCTAGATCTACTGTCTCTATTATATTATGACAGACCAGCTAGATCTACTGTCTCTATTATATTATGACAGACCAGCTAGATCTACTGTCTCTATTATATTATGACAGACAGCTAGATCTACGTCACTCTATTATATTATGACAGACCAGCTAGACGTACTGTCTCTATTATATTATGACAGACCAGCTAGATCTACTGTCTCTATTATATTATGACAGACCAGCTAGATCTACATTGTCTCTATTATATTATGACAGACCAGCTAGATCTACTGTCTCTATTCTATTATGACAGACCAGCTAGATCTACTGTCTCTATTACATTATGACAGACCAGCTAGATCTACAGTATCTATTATATATGACAGACCAGCTAGATCTACTTATCTTATTATATTATGACAGTCAGCTAGATCTAATGTCTCTATATATTATGACAGACCAGCTAGATCTACTGTCTCTATTATATAATGACAGACCAGCTAGATATACTGTCTCTATTATATTATGACAGACCAGCTAGATCTAATGTCTCTATTATATTATGACAGACCAGCTAGATACTGTCTATATTATATAGACAGACCAGCTAGATCTACTGTCTCTATTATATTATGACAGACCAGCTAGATCTAATGTCTATATTATATGACAGACCAGCTAGATCTACAGTATCTTTATATTATGACAGACCAGCTAGATCTACTGTCTCTATTATATGACAGACCAGCTAGATCTACATGTATCTATTATATTATGACAGACCAGCTAGATCTACTATCTATTAATTATGACAGACCAGCTAGATTACTGTCTCTATTATATTATGACAGACCAGCTAGATCTACTGCCTCTATTATATTATGACAGACCAGCTAGATCTGTCTCTATTATATTATGACAGACCAGCTAGATATACTCTCTATTATATTATGACAGACCAGCTAGAGATATGTCTCTATTATATTATGACAGACCAGCTAGATATACTGTCTCTATTATATTATGACAGAC
>NW_024060064.1:0-86006 GCF_016432855.1 Salvelinus namaycush
GTTCTACCAACTGAGACCACACAGCACACCATTGTTCTACCAACTGAGACACAAGCACCATGTTCTACCAACGAGACACAAGCACCATGTTCTACCAACTGAGACACAAGCACCATGTTCTACCAACTGAGACACACAGCCCACCATGTTCTACCAACTGAGACACAAGCACCATGTTCTACCAACTGAGACACAAGCACCATGTTCTACACCCAACTGAGACCAAGCAAGCACCATGTTTCTACCAACTGAGACACAAGCACCATGTTCTACCAACTGAGACCCAAGCACCATGTTCTACCAACTGAGACACAACACATGTTCTACCAACTGAGACACAAGCACCATGTTCTACCAACTGAGACACAAGCACCATGTTCATACCAACTGAGACACAAGCACCATGTTCTACCAACTGAGACACACAGCACCATGTTCTACCAACTGAGACACACAGCACCATGGTTCTACCAACTGAGGACACAAGCACCATGTTCTACCAACTGAGACACACAGCACCATGTTCTACCAAACTGAGACACAAGCACCCTGCTTCTACCAACTGAGACACAAGCCCCATGTTCTACCAACTGAGACACACAGCACCATGTTCTACCAACTGAGACACAAGCACCATGTTCTACCAACTGAGACACAAGCACCATGTTCTACCAACTGAGACACACGCACCATGTTCTACCAACTGAGGACACAAGCACCATGTTCTACCAACTGAGACACAAGCACCATGTTCTACCAACTGAGGACACAAGCACCATGTTCTACCAACTGAGACACAAGCACCATGTTCTACAACTGAGACACAAGCACCATGTTCTACCAACTGAGACACAAGCACCCTGTTCTAACCAACTGAGACACAAGCACCATGTTCTACCAACTGAGACACACAGCACCATGTTCTACCAACTGAGACACAAGCACCATGTTCTACCAACTGAGACACAAGCACCATGTTCTACCAACTGAGACACAAGCACCATGTTCTACCAACTGAGACACAAGCACCATGTTTCTACCAACTGAGACACAAGCACCATGTTCTACCAACTGAGACACAAGCACCATGTTCTACCAACTGAGACACACAGCACCATGTTCTACCAACTGAGACACAAGCACCATGTTCTACCAACTGAGACACAAGCACCATGTTCTACCAACTGAGACACACAGCACCATGTTCTACCAACTGAGGACACAAGCACATGTTCTACCAACTGAGACACACAGCACCATGTTCTACCAACTGAGACACAAGCACCATGTTCTACCAACTGAGACACACAGCACCATGTTCTACCAACTGAGACACAAGCACCATGTTCTACCAACTGAGACACACAGCACCATGTTCTACCAACTGAGACACACAGCACCATGTTCTACCAACTGAGACACAAGCACCATGTTCTACCAACTGAGACACAAGCACCATGTTCTACCAACTGAGACACAAGCACCCCTGTTCTACCAACTGAGACACAAGCACCATGTTCTATACCAACTGAGACACACAGCACCATGTTCTACCAACTGAGACACAAGCACCATGTTCTACCAACTGAGACACAGCACCCAATGGTCTACCAACCTGAGACACAAGCACCATTTTCTACCAACCTGAGGACACAAGCACCATGTTCTACCAACTGAGACACAAGCACCATGTTCTACCAACTGAGACACAAGCACCATGTTCTACCAACTGAGACACACAGCACCATGTTCTACCAACTGAGACACAAGCACCATATTTCTACCAACTGAGACACAAGCACCATGTTTCTACCAACTGAGACACACAGCACCATGTTCTACCAACTGAGACACAAGCACCATGTTCTACCAACTGAGACACAAGCACCATGTTCTACCAACTGAGACACAAGCACCATGTTCTACCAACTGAGACACAAGCACCATGTTCTACCAACTGAGACACAAGCACCATGTTCTACCAACTGAGACACAAGCACCATGTTCTACCAACTGAGACACACAGCACCATGTTCTACCAACTGAGACACACAGCACCATGTTCTACCAACTGAGACACAAGCACCATGTTCTACCAACTGAGACACACAGCACCATGTTCTACCAACTGAGACACAAGCACCATGTTCTACCAACTGAGACACAAGCACCATGTTCTACCAACTGAGACACACAGCACCATGTTCTACCAACTGAGACACAAGCACCCTGCTCTACCAACTGAGACACAAGCACCATGTTCTACCAACTGAGACACACAGCACCATGTTCTACCAACTGAGACACAAGCACCATGTTCTACCAACTGAGACACAAGCACCATGTTCTACCAACTGAGACACAAGCACCCTGCTCTACCAACTGAGACACAAGCACCATGTTCTACCAACTGAGACACAAGCACCATGTTCTACCAACTGAGACACAAGCACCATGTTCTACCAACTGAGACACAAGCACCATGTTCTACCAACTGAGACACAAGCACCATGTTCTACCAACTGAGACACAAGCACCATGTTCTACCAACTGAGACACAAGCACCCTGTTCTACCAACTGAGACACAAGCACCATGTTCTACCAACTGAGACACACAGCACCATGTTCTACCAACTGAGACACAAGCACCATGTTCTACCAACTGAGACACAAGCACCATGTTCTACCAACTGAGACACAAGCACCATGTTCTACCAACTGAGACACAAGCACCCTGTTCTACCAACTGAGACACACAGCACCATGTTCTACCAACTGAGACACAAGCACCATGTTCTACCAACTGAGACACACAGCACCATGTTCTACCAACTGAGACACAAGCACCATGTTCTACCAACTGAGACACAAGCACCCTGTTCTACCAACTGAGACACAAGCACCATGTTCTACCAACTGAGACACAAGCACGATGTTCTACCAACTGAGACACAAGCACCAATGTTCTACCAACTGAGACACACAGCACCATGTTCTACCAACTGAGACACACAGCACCATGTTCTACCAACTGAGACACACAGCACCATGTTCTACCAACTGAGACACACAGCACCATGTTCTACCAACTGAGACACAAGCACCATGTTCTACCAACTGAGACACAAGCACCATGTTCTACCAACTGAGATACAAGCACCATGTTCTACCAACTGAGACACACAGCACCATGTTCTACCAACTGAGACACACAGCACCATGTTCTACCAACTGAGACACACAGCACCATGTTCTACCAACTGAGACACAAGCACCATGTTCTACCAACTGAGACACAAGCACCATGTTCTACCAACTGAGACACAAGCACCATGTTCTACCAACTGAGACACACAGCACCATGTTCTACCAACTGAGACACAAGCACCATGTTCTACCAACTGAGACACACAGCACCATGTTCTACCAAATGAGACACAAGCACCATGTTCTACCAACTGAGACACAAGCACCATGTTCTACCAACTGAGACACAAGCACCATGTTCTACAAACTGAGACACACAGCACCATGTTCTACCAACTGAGACACAAGCACCATGTTCTACCAACTGAGACACACAGCACCATGTTCTACCAACTGAGACACAAGCACCATGTTCTACCAACTGAGACACACAGCACCATGTTCTACCAACTGAGACACACAGCACCATGTTCTACCAACTGAGACACAAGCACCATGTTCTACCAACTGAGACACAAGCACCATGTTCTACCAACTGAGACACAAGCACCATGTTCTACCAACTGAGACACAAGCACCATGTTCTACCAACTGAGACACAAGCACCATGTTCTACCAACTGAGACACAAGCACCATGTTCTACCAACTGAGACACAAGCACCATGCTCTACCAACTGAGACACAAGCACCATGTTCTACCAACTGAGACACAAGCACCATGTTCTACCAACTGAGACACAAGCACCATGTTCTACCAACTGAGACACAAGCACCATGTTCTACCAACTGAGACACAAGCACCATGTTCTACCAACTGAGACACAAGCACCCTGTTCTACCAACTGAGATACAAGCACCATGTTCTACCAACTGAGACACAAGCACCATGTTCTACCAACTGAGACACAAGCACCATGTTCTACCAACTGAGACACAAGCACCATGTTCTACCAACTGAGACACAAGCACCATGTTCTACCAACTGAGACACAAGCACCATGTTCTACCAACTGAGACACAAGCACCATGTTCTACCAACTGAGACACACAGCACCATGTTCTACCAACTGAGACACACAGCACCATGTTCTACCAACTGAGACACAAGCACCATGTTCTACCAACTGAGACACACAGCACCATGTTCTACCAACTGAGACACAAGCACCATGTTCTACCAACTGAGACACAAGCACCATGTTCTACCAACTGAGACACACAGCACCATGTTCTACCAACTGAGACACAAGCACCATGTTCTACCAACTGAGACACAAGCACCATGTTCTACCAACTGAGACACAAGCACCATGTTCTACCAACTGAGACACAAGCACCCTGTTCTACCAACTGAGACACAAGCACCCTGTTCAACCAACTGAGACACAAGCACCATGTTCTACCAACTGAGACACAAGCACCATGTTCTACCAACTGAGACACACAGCACCATGTTCTACCAACTGAGACACAAGCACCATGTTCTACCAACTGAGACACAAGCACCATGTTCTACCAACTGAGACACAAGCACCATGTTCTACCAACTGAGACACACAGCACCATGTTCTACCAACTGAGACACAAGCACCATGTTCTACCAACTGAGACACACAGCACCATGTTCTACCAACTGAGACACAAGCACCATGTTCTACCAACTGAGACACAAGCACCATGTTCTACCAACTGAGACACACAGCACCATGTTCTACCAACTGAGACACAAGCACCATGTTCTACCAACTGAGACACAAGCACCATGTTCTACCAACTGAGACACAAGCACCATGTTCTACCAACTGAGACACAAGCACCATGTTCTACCAACTGAGACACAAGCACCATGTTCTACCAACTGAGACACAAGCACCATGTTCTACCAACTGAGACACACAGCACCATGTTCTACCAACTGAGACACACAGCACCATGTTCTACCAACTGAGACACAAGCACCATGTTCTACCAACTGAGACACAAGCACCATGTTCTACCAACTGAGACACAAGCACCCTGTTCTACCAACTGAGACACACAGCACCATGTTCTACCAACTGAGACACAAGCACCATGTTCTACCAACTGAGACACACAGCACCATGTTCTACCAACTGAGACACAAGCACCATGTTCTACCAACTGAGACACAAGCACCATGTTCTACCAACTGAGACACAAGCACCATGTTCTACCAACTGAGACACAAGCACCATGTTCTACCAACTGAGACACACAGCACCATGTTCTACCAACTGAGACACAAGCACCATATTCTACCAACTGAGACACAAGCACCATGTTTTACCAACTGAGACACACAGCACCATGTTCTACCAACTGAGACACAAGCACCATGTTCTACCAACTGAGACACAAGCACCATGTTCTACCAACTGAGACACAAGCACCATGTTCTACCAACTGAGACACAAGCACCATGTTCTACCAACTGAGACACAAGCACCATGTTCTACCAACTGAGACACACAGCACCATGTTCTACCAACTGAGACACACAGCACCATGTTCTACCAACTGAGACACAAGCACCATGTTCTACCAACTGAGACACACAGCACCATGTTCTACCAACTGAGACACAAGCACCATGTTCTACCAACTGAGACACAAGCACCATGTTCTACCAACTGAGACACACAGCACCATGTTCTACCAACTGAGACACAAGCACCCTGCTCTACCAACTGAGACACAAGCACCCTGTTCTACCAACTGAGACACACAGCACCATGTTCTACCAACTGAGACACAAGCACCATGTTCTACCAACTGAGACACAAGCACCATGTTCTACCAACTGAGACACAAGCACCCTGCTCTACCAACTGAGACACAAGCACCATGTTCTACCAACTGAGACACAAGCACCATGTTCTACCAACTGAGACACAAGCACCATGTTCTACCAACTGAGACACAAGCACCATGTTCTACCAACTGAGACACAAGCACCATGTTCTACCAACTGAGACACAAGCACCATGTTCTACCAACTGAGACACAAGCACCCTGTTCTACCAACTGAGACACAAGCACCATGTTCTACCAACTGAGACACACAGCACCATGTTCTACCAACTGAGACACAAGCACCATGTTCTACCAACTGAGACACAAGCACCATGTTCTACCAACTGAGACACAAGCACCATGTTCTACCAACTGAGACACAAGCACCCTGTTCTACCAACTGAGACACACAGCACCATGTTCTACCAACTGAGACACAAGCACCATGTTCTACCAACTGAGACACACAGCACCATGTTCTACCAACTGAGACACAAGCACCATGTTCTACCAACTGAGACACAAGCACCCTGTTCTACCAACTGAGACACAAGCACCATGTTCTACCAACTGAGACACAAGCACGATGTTCTACCAACTGAGACACAAGCACCATGTTCTACCAACTGAGACACAAGCACCATGTTCTACCAACTGAGACACACAGCACCATGTTCTACCAACTGAGACAACAGCACCATGTTCTACCAACTGAGACACACAGCACCATGTTCTACCAACTGAGACACACAGCACCATGTTCTACCAACTGAGACACAAGCACCATGTTCTACCAACTGAGATACAAGCACCATGTTCTACCAACTGAGACACACAGCACCATGTTCTACCAACTGAGACACACAGCACCATGTTCTACCAACTGAGACACACAGCACCATGTTCTACCAACTGAGACACAAGCACCATGTTCTACCAACTGAGACACAAGCACCATGTTCTACCAACTGAGACACAAGCACCATGTTCTACCAACTGAGACACACAGCACCATGTTCTACCAACTGAGACACAAGCACCATGTTCTACCAACTGAGACACACAGCACCATGTTCTACCAAATGAGACACAAGCACCATGTTCTACCAACTGAGACACAAGCACCATGTTCTACCAACTGAGACACAAGCACCATGTTCTACAAACTGAGACACACAGCACCATGTTCTACCAACTGAGACACAAGCACCATGTTCTACCAACTGAGACACACAGCACCATGTTCTACCAACTGAGACACAAGCACCATGTTCTACCAACTGAGACACACAGCACCATGTTCTACCAACTGAGACACAAGCACCATGTTCTACCAACTGAGACACAAGCACCATGTTCTACCAACTGAGACACAAGCACCATGTTCTACCAACTGAGACACAAGCACCATGTTCTACCAACTGAGACACAAGCACCATGTTCTACCAACTGAGACACAAGCACCATGTTCTACCAACTGAGACACAAGCACCATGTTCTACCAACTGAGACACAAGCACCATGCTCTACCAACTGAGACACAAGCACCATGTTCTACCAACTGAGACACAAGCACCATGTTCTACCAACTGAGACACAAGCACCATGTTCTACCAACTGAGACACAAGCACCATGTTCTACCAACTGAGACACAAGCACCATGTTCTACCAACTGAGACACAAGCACCCTGTTCTACCAACTGAGATACAAGCACCATGTTCTACCAACTGAGACACAAGCACCATGTTCTACCAACTGAGACACAAGCACCATGTTCTACCAACTGAGACACAAGCACCCTGTTCTACCAACTGAGACACAAGCACCATGTTCTACCAACTGAGACACAAGCACCATGTTCTACCAACTGAGACACAAGCACCATGTTCTACCAACTGAGACACACAGCACCATGTTCTACCAACTGAGACACAAGCACCATGTTCTACCAACTGAGACACAAGCACCATGTTCTACCAACTGAGACACAAGCACCATGTTCTACCAACTGAGACACAAGCACCATGTTCTACCAACTGAGACACAAGCACCATGTTCTACCAACTGAGACACAAGCACCATGTTCTACCAACTGAGACACAAGCACCATGTTCTACCAACTGAGACACAAGCACCATGTTCTACCAACTGAGACAGAAGCACCATGTTCTACCAACTGAGACACAAGCACCGTGTTCTACCAACTGAGACACAAGCACCGTGTTCTACCAACTGAGACACAAGCACCGTGTTCTACCAACTGAGACACAAGCACCGTGTTCTACCAACTGAGACACAAGCACCGTGTTCTACCAACTGAGACACAAGCACCGTGTTCTACCAACTGAGACACAAGCACCATGTTCTACCAACTGAGACACAAGCACCATGTTCTACCAACTGAGACACAAGCACCATGTTCTACCAACTGAGACACACAGCACCATGTTCTACCAACTGAGATACAAGCACCGTGTTCTACCAACTGAGACACAAGCACCGTGTTCTACCAACTGAGACACAAGCACCGTGTTCTACCAACTGAGACACAAGCACCATGTTCTACCAACTGAGACACCACAAGCACCGTGTTCTACCAACTGAGACACCACAAGCACCGTGTTCTACCAACTTCGACACAAGCACCATGTTCTACCAACTGAGACACACAGCACCATGTTCTACCAACTGAGACACAAGCACCATGTTCTACCAACTGAGACACAAGCACCATGTTCTACCAACTGAGACACAAGCACCCTGTTCTACCAACTGAGACACACAGCACCGTGTTCTACCAACTGAGACACAAGCACCATGTTCTACCAACTGAGACACAAGCACCCTGTTCTACCAACTGAGACACAAGCACCGTATTCTACCAACTGAGACACAAGCACCATGTTCTACCAACTGAGACACAAGCACCGTGTTCTACCAACTGAGACACACAGCACCGTGTTCTACCAACTGAGACACAAGCACCATTTTTTACCAACTGAGACACACAGCACCATGTTCTACCAACTGAGACACAAGCACCATGTTCTACCAACTGAGACACAAGCACCATGTTCTACCAACTGAGACACAAGCACCATGTTCTACCAACTGAGACACAAGCACCATGTTCTACCAACTGAGACACAAGCACCATGTTCTACCAACTGAGACACACAGCACCATGTTCTACCAACTGAGACACAAGCACCATGTTCTACCAACTGAGACACAAGCACCATGTTCTACCAACTGAGACACAAGCACCATGTTCTACCAACTGAGACACAAGCACCATGTTCTACCAACTGAGACACACAGCACCATGTTCTACCAACTGAGACACAAGCACCATGTTCTACCAACTGAGACACAAGCACCATGTTCTACCAACTGAGACACAAGCACCATGTTCTACCAACTGAGACACAAGCACCATGCTCTACCAACTGAGACACAAGCACCATGTTCTACCAACTGAGACACAAGCACCATGTTCTACCAACTGAGACACAAGCACCATGTTCTACCAACTGAGACACAAGCACCATGTTCTACCAACTGAGACACAAGCACCATGTTCTACCAACTGAGACACAAGCACCCTGTTCTACCAACTGAGATACAAGCACCATGTTCTACCAACTGAGACACAAGCACCATGTTCTACCAACTGAGACACAAGCACCATGTTCTACCAACTGAGACACAAGCACCCTGTTCTACCAACTGAGACACAAGCACCATGTTCTACCAACTGAGACACAAGCACCGTGTTCTACCAACTGAGACACAAGCACCATGTTCTACCAACTGAGACACAAGCACCATGTTCTACCAACTGAGACACAAGCACCATGTTCTACCAACTGAGACACAAGCACCATGTTCTACCAACTGAGACACACAGCACCATGTTCTACCAACTGAGACACAAGCACCATGTTCTACCAACTGAGACACAAGCACCATGTTCTACCAACTGAGACACAAGCACCATGTTCTACCAACTGAGACACCACAAGCACCGTGTTCTACCAACTGAGACACAAGCACCATGTTCTACCAACTGAGACACAAGGGTAACTGAGCCCCACAGGACTTGACACAACCGTGGGAAGCATTGGAGTCAACATGGGCTAGCATCCCTGTGGAACACTTTCAACACCTTGTAGCCCATGCCCCGACGAATTGAGGCTTTTCTGAGGGCAAAAGGGATGGGGGGGTGCAACTCGATATTAGGTAGGTGTTCCTAATGTTTTACTGTAGATCAAACAAATCCCAGGCTTTCATTAAAATGTGTTCAACTTCCCATTGGCTAAACTTACCCCAAGGCAAACATGTTGACTATATTAGCCCACACACCTACAAGGATGCACTTTGATGCTAGGTTTAGGACCTGGTATGGAAGCTTATAGAGACCCCACCTGATGTATAGAACAATCTTAAAATGATCTACTTTGGTTTAGATTAGTGTTGCACGGTATATCAGTATCATGGTAATATCACGGTAACAAAACGTCATGATACTTATGATACCAATATTTTATAATACCATAGTACCATTTCATATGATACTACCACATTTTTCGGCCCTACTGATCTAAAGAACCAGCTGACGCCTGTTATAAAATGTTTATAAGGTCAGTTTTATTTATAAATTCTATTACATTTTTTAAGAAACGGGAACTAGACTAGTCTATTGTATGCGCCGGGCCAATAATGTCAGTGGTGGAACGTCAGGGGCCCACTCCATTACCCACTCCATTACCCACTCCATTGTCGCGGGCCATTTTAAAACGAATCCCGGGCCAATATGATTGTTTTGATAACAAACAGCGTTGTTCAGTCATGTTACCTAGCTAGCTAACAACATGGTCACTTGATAGCAGGTGTAGAGGCTCATCTGATTGGCCCAGGAAGAAGAGAATATGCTCTCCTACTCATGAGATGTGCTTCAAAAAGGTAGGATTCAGATGTAAGGCCTAATGTGAGCCTGAACTATCAAAAACCTATCTCTTTCTGCTCCTCCTTACATTCTGTTTGATGCCTAACGTTTTTAAAGTTGGCAGCTGTGTGTATGTGTTTGTGGGAGAGAGAGAGAGCGAGCGTGGTGTGTGTTTATGAAGGATACAGAGAAATTGAGAGAGAGAGAGAGAGAGAGAGTGGTGTGTGTTTATGAAGGATACAGAGAAATTGAGAGAGAGAGAGAGAGAGAGAGAGAGAGAGAGAGAGAGAGAGAGAGAGAGAGAGAGAGAGTGGTGTGTGTTTATGAAGGATACAGAGAAATTGAAAGAGAGAGAGAGAGAGAGAGAGAGAAAGAGAGAGAGAGTGTGTTTATGAAGGATACAGAGAAATTGAGAGAGAGAGAGAGAGAGAGAGAGAGAGAGAGTGGTGTGTGTTTATGAAGGATACAGAGAAATTGAGAGAGAGAGAAAGAGAGAGAGAGAGTGTGTGTTTATGAAGGATACAGAGAAATTGAGAGAGAGAGAGAGAGAGAGAGAGAGAGAGAGAGAGTGTGTGTGTTTATGAAGGATAGAGAGAGAGAGAGAGTGTGTGTGTGTGTGTGTGTGTTTATGAAGGATAGAGAGAGAGAGAGAGAGAGAGAGAGAGAGAGAGAGAAAGAGAGAGAGAGAGAGAGAGTGTGTGTGTGTGTGTGTGTTTATGAAGGATAGAGAGAGAGAGAGTGTGTGTGTGTGTGTGTGTGTTTATGAAGGATAGAGAGAGAGAGAGAGAGAGAGAGAGAGAGAGAGAGAGAGAGAGAGAGAGAGAGAGAGAGAGAGAGAGAGAGAGAGAGAGAGAAAGAGAGAGAGAGAGAGAGAGTGTGTGTGTGTGTGTCATGGCATATCAAGTGTGGCAGCTGTAATCCTCTTCCAGCCATCACTCACCTTCTCTCTGTCTGCTCTTCCTATGCATTTTTTCCTCCACCAGTTTTTAAAATCTAATTTAGCCATGATGGCGAGGGGGGATGCAGACACTGATCAGTCTTCTGTTGTTATTTTTGTACATTTGATACATTGTAGCAGCGTGCAAAGTGATCAATGTTTATATATTGTAGCAGGGCGCAGAGCAAGCAAAATTGATACATTGTAGCAGCGTGCAAAGTGATCAATGTTTATATATTGTAGCAGGGCGCAGAGCAAGCAAAATTGATACATTGTAGCAGGGCGCAGAGCAAGCAAAATGTATACATTGTAGCAGCGGGAAGAGACAGAAAAATTGATACATTGTAGCAGCGGGAAGAGCCAGAAAAATTGATACATTGTAGCAGCGGGCAGTGATCAATGTTTATATATTGTAGCAGGGCGCAGAGCAAGCAAAATTGATACATTGTAGCAGGGCGCAGAGCAAGCAAAATGTATACATTGTAGCAGCGGGAAGAGCCAGAAAAATTGATACATTGTAGCAGCGGGAAGAGCCAGAAAAATTGATACATTGTAGCAGCGGGAAGAGCCAGAAAAATTGATTTTTTTTTTATAGCAGCGGGCAGAACAAAGTTGATACTTTGGAGCAGCGGGCAGAACAAAGTTGATACTTTGGAGCAGCGGGCAGAACAAAGTTGATACTTTGGAGCAGCGGGCAGAACAAAGTTGATACTTTGGAGCAGCGGGCAGAACAAAGTTGATACTTTGGAGCAGCGGGCAGAACAAAGTTGATACTTTGGAGCAGCGGCAGAACAAGCAAAGTTGTGTCATAACTCTCCTGTGAAGATGTGAAGGATCAGGTTACAGTGGGTCCGCTCTACAGCGCCCTCTCTCCCACCAGAGGGGGTGAGGTGGAGCGGGCCATATGTTGCAAAATGGTTTAGACTACAACACTACCAAAGAACAAGATCAGAGAACATGGAGATCATCCCCACGCTGAAATGGTTAAGAAATCTACAAACTAAAGACCAATTATTCAGTGTGCCGTTGTTTAAATACTTTAGTCTGGTAAACGCATCCGATCTAAGAACAATGGTACTCTGAAAGATCCATTCACTATCAAACGACCGAATGATACGTCTGACGTATCCATTACAACAAGCTATAACTATGAAAGACTTTGATCTCTGGTGGACAAACCAGAGACTTTCTGTCAACAATCTATCCAGAAGATGGACCGGCGACCACCGAGAGAGAAAGGCATACACTCGTAAATATGTAAATTGCCATTTCTTTTTCGAAATGAGCGGCTGTGCATGTTCAAAGTATTAGCATTTCCATGAGCGTAGTCAACTGTATGTCCGTGGGTCCACTCTGAGTTTCCCGCTCTTGAGCTGTCCCCACTCCTTTCCTTTGTTTACCAAGCCGTCATATCGGTTTTGTCCACTAGAGACTTTTCTTTGTGTTATGTTTGTAACCAATGTATGACCTACTGTGTGTGTGTTTATGTAATTCTGTGATTGATTAGTTAGTTAGTAAATAAATAATTAAGCCAATTTGTATATCGCTGATTCATGATTTATGTTAGATTTTCCCGTGGTGCTCCAACTTCCTAGTTAATCAAAGTTTAGTTTAATCACGTAAGGAATAATTACACATAGAGAATTGATTTGATAATATAACTTCACATTTAATGATTACGACAGTTGATACATTGTAGCACATGCAGAACAAGCAAAGTTGATTTATTGTATATCATTTCATCCATTACAGCACATTTTAATGGTTTAAAAAAATAAGACTCATATTACTAGAGCTACCTTTTCATCTTCGTGCACAATTTCACGTGCATTTGATATAAATCTTTTCAGCCTCCTGAGGGGGAAGAGGCAGGAAGAGGGAAGAGGTGCATGTGTGTGTGTGTGTGTGGACCATGTTAAGTCGTTAGTGATCCCAAGGAACTTGGTAGTTCTCCACCCGCTCCGCTACATCCCTGTGGACATGAATGGGGGTGTGCTCGCCCCTCTTTCTCCTATAGTCCACAATCAGCTCCATGGTCTTGATCAGGTTGAGGGAGAGGTTGTTGTCCACAAGCAGCTCCATGGTCTTGATCACGTTGAGGGAGAGGTTGTTGTCCACAAGCAGCTCCATGGTCTTGATCAGGTTGAGGGAGAGGTTGTTGTCCACAATCAGCTCCATGGTCTTGATCACGTTGAGGGAGAGGTTGTTGTCCACAAGCAGCTCCATGGTCTTGATCAGGTTGAGGGAGAGGTTGTTGTCCACAAGCAGCTCCATGGTCTTGATCAGGTTGAGGGAGAGGTTGTTGTCCACAAGCAGCTCCATGGTCTTGATCAGGTTGAGGGAGAGGTTGTTGTCCACAAGCAGCTCCATGGTCTTGATCACGTTGAGGGAGAGGTTGTTGTCCACAAGCAGCTCCATGGTCTTGATCACGTTGAGGGAGAGGTTGTTGTCCACAAGCAGCTCCATGGTCTTGATCACGTTGAGGGAGAGGTTGTTGTCCACAAGCAGCTCCGTGGTCTTGATCAGGTTGAGGGAGAGGTTGTTGTCCTGCACCACACGGTCAGGTCTCTGACTTCCTCCTTGTTGAGATTTATTTTAAATGGCAAAACCCTTACGCACCCCTGCACTTTATATACACTTATACACTTTTTTGACCATGTTGGAATACTGGGAAATCCACACAGAACGTGTAGTGCTGGTCCTCAGGGACAGTGGGGCAAACATGGACAAAGGTATGAGACTGGCAGAGCTTCCAGACTTCAGCTGCAGTGCACACACCCTACAGCTTGTAATCAATGATGGACTATCCAGTCAGAGAGCTGTGCTAGACATTAGTGCCATGTTGAAGAGCTGTGCAACTCACTTTGACCACTCTGTACTGGCCAAACAGAGGCTGAGGGCCATTCAGGAAGAGCTTGGCCTTCCCAAACACAGCATCATCCAAGCAGTTCAAACTCGCTGGAACTCAACACTACACATGTTGCAGAGGATGTTTGAACAGAGGTCGTGCACTGAATGTGTATGCAGGTGAATACGGACACATCAGCAGTTTGTCTGCTGCACAGTGGGACATTGTCTCTAACCTAATTGAGACTCTGGCACCTATGGAGGAGGTGACACTGGAGATGAGCCACTCCAACTCTACAGCAGCATGCATCCCCAGTGTGTCGGTGCTGAAGCTGATGCTACAGCAGGAGGGTTCTTCTACTCAAGGCATCAAAACAACACGGAAAACCATGTTGGACAGTCTGACAAGGCGATGCTCCAAGGCCGAGGAGACAAAGTGCCTGGTGCTGGCAACTGTCCTGGATCCACGTTACAAGAGCTATGCCTTCAGCTCAGGGTCAGCACTAGAGAAAGCAAAAGAGTGGCTGAAGGAGGAGTCTGACCTACTAAGGAAACTAAATCCCAGAGCCACAGCAGATGGGACGAGTGAAGAGGAGGACCCAGATCCAGGTGCAAAAAAGCAAAGAGTCCAGGTAGATCAGCCACCCAGTCTGGTGGACAGCCTCTACGCTAGAATTCTTGGAAGCCAAGAGGGCAGGGCTGAAGTCCAGTGCAGTTTTGAAATTGAGTTTGAGCGTTACCTCACAGAGCCTGTCATTGACAGAAAGAGCGGCTTGCCTTTGTCCTCATTCTGCTTCCACCGCTCCAATCACTCGCTTCACTGGCAAAGAAGTTTCTCTGTCCCCTTCTTCGGTTCCAAGCGAGAGAGTGTTCAGTGAGGTGGGAATCATTTATGATAAGCAGAGGAGCAGACTGACAGGGGACCATATAGACAAGCTCTGCTTTCTGCACTACAACCTAAAACTTCTGAACTGGGAATATTGAAGACCCATGAAAGCTGGTGGTTCGTTTAACATATGTTCTCATGTTATTTGAGACTAAATTGATTTTATTTATGTATTATATTAAGTTAAAATAAAAGTGTTCATTGTTCATTCAGTATTGTTGCAATTTTCATTATTACAAAAATGTGTGTGTATATATATATATATATAAAAAATATTTTTAAAAGAAAACGGCCGATTAATCGGTATTGGCTTTTTTTGGTCCCCCAATAATCGGTATCGGTATCAGCGTTGAAAAATCATAATCGGTCGACCTCTAGTTGTTACCTACCCTTACAACCTGGGGGCGGCCAGTCAGGAAGTCCAGGATCCAGTTGCAGAGGCAGGTGTTTAGTCCCAGGGTCCTTAGCTTAGTGATGAGCTTTGAGGGCACTATGGTGTTGAATGCTGAGCTGTAGTCAATGAAGAGCATTCTCACATAGGCGTTCCTTTTGTCCAGGTGTGAAAGGGCAGTGTGGAGTGCAATAGAGATTGCATCATCTGTGGGATAATGGTGTTGATGTGAGCAGCATTTCAAATCATTTCATGGCTACAGACGTGAGTGCTACGGGTCGGTAGTCATTTAGGCAGGTTACCTTAGTGTTCTTGGGCACAGGGACTATGGTGGTCTGCTTGAAACATGTTGGTATTACAGACTCGGACAGGGAGAGGTTGAAAATGTCAGTGAAGACACTTGCCAGCTGGTCAGCGCATGCTCGGAGTACATGTCCTGGTAATCCGTCTGGCCCTGCGGCCTTGTGAATGTTGACCTGCTTAACTTCTCTAGGATAGGGGGCAGCATTTTCACGTTTGGATGAAAAGCATACCCAAATTCAACTGCCAGCTACTCATCCCCAGAAGATAAGATATGCATATTGTTAGTAGATTTGGATAGAAAACACTCTGAAGTTTCTAAAACTGTTTGAATCATGTCTGTGAGTATAACAGAACTTATTTAGCAGGCGAAACCCAGAGGACAAACCATTCAGATTTTTTTTATTTTTAGGTCACTCTCTTTTCAATGGATTTTCATTGGGAATACAGATTTCTAATTGACCTTCTTGCAGTTCCTACCGCTTCCACTGGATGTCAACAGTCTTTAGAAATTGGTGGAGGGTTTTTCCTTTGTGTAATGAAGAAGTACGGCCATTTTGAATCAGGGTCACTTGTTGTGTCCTGTTTGTTAGAGGCGCATGACCAGAAGGCTAGCAACAGTTTGTTTTAATCCTGTATTGAACACAGATCATCCCGTCTTCAATTTTATCGATTATTTACGTTAAGAAATACCTAAAGTTGTATTACAAAAGTAGTTTGAAATATTTTGGCAAAGTTTACAGGTAACTTTTGAGATATTTTGTAGTCACGTTTCACAATTTGGAACCGGTGTTTTTCTGGATCAAATGCGCCAAATAAATGGACATTTTGGATATATATCGACGGAATTAATCGAACAAAAGGACCATTTGTGATGTTTATGGGACATATTGGAGTGCCAACAACAGAAGCTCGTCAAAGGTAAGGCATGAATTATATTTTTATTTCTGCGTTTTGTGTCGCGCCTGCAGGGTTGAAATATGATTCTCTCTCTGTTTACTATGGTACTATCCTCAGATAATAGCAGATAATACCTTTTCGCCGAAAAGGCTATTTGAATTCTGACATGTTGGCTGGATTCACAACCAGTGTATCTATAATTTGGTATCTTTCATGTGTGATTTAATGAAAGTTTGATTTTTATAGTAATTTATTTGAATATGGCGCTCTGCATTTTCTCTGGCTATTGGCCAAGTGAGACAGTAGCATCCCGCCTAAACTCAGATTTTTGGATATAAATATGAACTTTACCGAACAAAACATACATGTATTGTGTAACATGAAGTCCTATGAGTGTCATCTGATGAAGATCATCAAAGGTTAGTGATACATTTTTATCTCTATTTCTGCTTTTTGTTACTCCTCTCTTTGGCTGGAAAAATGGCTGTGTTTTTCTGTGGCTATGTACTGACCTAACATAATCGTTTGGTGTGCTTTCACCGTAAATCTTTTTTTAAATCAGACATGTTGGCTGGATTCAAAACAAGTGTAGCTTTAATTTGGTGTCTTTCATGTGTGATTTCATGAAAGTTAGATTTTTATAGTAGTCCTGTATTGACACTTTGCCTGTTTGATGGTTCGTCGGAGGACATAGCGGGATTTATTATAAGCTTCCGGGTTAGAGTCCCGCTTCTTGAAAGCGGCAGCTCTACCCTTTAGCTCAGTGCGAATGTTGCCTAAAATCAATGGCTTCTGGTTAGGGTATGTACAGTCACTGTGGGGACAACGTCCTCGATGCACTTATTGATAAAGACAGTGACTGACATGGTGTACTCCTCAATGCCATCGGAAGAATCCCGGAACATGTTCCAGTCTGTGATAGCAAAACAGTCCTGTAGTTTAGCATCTGCTTCATCTGACCACTTTTTTATAGACCGAGTCACTGGTGCTTCCTGCTTTAATTTTTGCTTGTAAGCAGGAATCAGGAGGATAGAATTATGGTCAGATTTCTGTGGTCACGTCTCTGTGTGGAGTAAAGGTGGTCTAGAATTTCCCCCCCCTCTGGTTGCACATTTAACATGCTGATAGAAATGAGGTAAAACTGATTTAAGTTTCCCTGCATTAATGTCCCCGGCCACTAGAAGCGCCGCCTCTGGATGAGCGTTTTCCTGTTTGCTTATGGCGGTATACAGCTCATTGAGTGTGGTCTTAGTGCCAGCATTGGTCTGTGGTGGAATATAGACAGCTACGAAAAATACAGATGAAAACTCTCTAGGTAGATAGTGTGGTCTGCAGCTTATCATGAGATACTCTACATCAGGCGAGCAAAACCTCGAGACTTCCTTAGTTATCGTGCACCAGCTGTTGTTTAGATATATGCATAGGCCCCCGCCCCGTGTCAAACCAGAGACTGCTGTTCTATCCTGACGATAGTGTATAACCCACCAGCTGTATGTTCTTAATCTCGTCGTTCAGTCATGACTCGGTGAAAGATAAGATATTACAGTTTTTAATGTCCCGTTGGTAGGATATACGTGCTTTCAGTTCGTCCCATTTATTTCCAGCGATTGAACGTTAGCTAGCAGGACAGAAGGCAGATTAGCCACTCGTCTCCTGATCCTCACAAGACACCCTGATCTTTTCCCACAAAATCGCAGTTTTCTTCTCCAGCGAATGCCGGGGATCTGGGCCTGGTCGGTTGTCTGTAGTATATCCCTCCTGTCTGACTCAATGAAGAAAAACTCTTTGTCCGATTTGAGGTGAGTAATCACAGTTCTGATGTCCAGAAGCTCTTTTAGGTCATAAGAGACGGTAGCAGCAACATTATGTACAAAACAAGTTACGAACAACGTAATAGCATGGTTGGTTAAGAGCCGATAAGATGGGAGCCCTCCCCTCCGACGCCATCATGGTTCTAGTCATCCCTGGGGAAAGAAAATATCCAACTCAACTCCCAGAGAGCTAATATAGACATTGCATTCCAAATGGCACCCTATTCCCTACACAATGCACTACATGGTGTAAGAGTAGTGCACTATATAGGGAATAGGATGCCATTTGCAATGCAACCTTGATGAAATGATTGCAGTATGTAAAGAATGCTGTTGAGCCTGAGAGAAGAATGTGTTTTCTAAAATGTGTTTTCTGTTTCACAAGTAGTGTCTTGTGTTCAGGAAAACAAATCTAACTCTGTCGAAAAACCCTCAACTCAAAGACAGTCATCATGTAACCAAAGCAGAACTCTGACTAGCTTCAGGAATGACCAGACACAGTTCTGAAGGAGTGCTGTTTGGTGTTGGTAGACTATTATTTGCTGGTGGCACTTAAATTCAAAAGCAATTCCCCCATTCAATTACGAGGCATTGGCGTTGTGTGCTGTTTTCTAAACTGTCTGTGAAGTTAAGTTGAAATGAGTGCTGTTATTCAACTGCAATCTGTTGGAAGCCCTACTGTGATTCTCACATTATTTAAGAGTAACTGACTTTTGGGCTGTTTTTAAGGTGTAAGTGGGTAGATTGTAGACGGTTGGCTCTGTATGCTCTACGCCACACAGACACACACGCACACACACACCTCATTACATCATAGAGGATTCAAACATTTCAGAGGACACCTAAGGAAGTTAAAGTACCTTCTCCACACAGCTAGGCTGACCATAACAGCTGAAACAGAGCAGTACCTTCTCCTTCACACAGCTAGGCTGACCATAACAGCTGAAACAGAGCAGTACCTTCTCCTTCACACAGCTAGGCTGACCATAACAGCTGAAACAGAGCAGTACCTTCTCCTTCACACAACTAGGCTGACCATAACAGCTGAAACAGAGCAGTCCCTTATCCTTCACACAGCTAGGCTGACCATAACAGCTGAAACAGAGCAGTACCTTCTCCTTCACACAGCTAGGCTGACCATAACAGCTGAAACAGAGCAGTACCTTCTCCTTCACACAGCTAGGCTGACCATAACAGCTGAAACAGAGCAGTACCTTCTCCTTCACACAGCTAGGCTGACCATAACAGCTAAAACAGAGCAGTACCTTCTCCTTCACACAACTAGGCTGACCATAACAGCTGAAACGGAGCAGTCCCTTATCCTTCACACAGCTAGGCTGACCATAACAGCTGAAACAGAGCAGTACCTTCTCCTTCACACAGCTAGGCTGACCATAACAGCTGAAACAGAGCAGTACCTTCTCCTTCACACAGCTAGGCTGACCATAACAGCTGAAACAGAGCAGTCCCTTATCCTTCACACAGCTAGGCTGACCATAACAGCTGAAACAGAGCAGTACCTTCTCCTTCACACAGCTAGGCTGACCATAACAGCTGAAACAGAGCAGTCCCTTATCCTTCACACAGCTAGGCTAACCATAACAGCTGAAACAGAGCAGTCCCTTATCCTTCACACAGCTAGGCTGACCATAACAGCTGAAACAGAGCAGTACCTTCTCCTTCACACAGCTAGGCTGACCATAACAGCTGAAACAGAGCAGTCCCTTATCCTTCACACAGCTAGGCTGACCATAACAGCTGAAACAGAGCAGTACCTTCTCCTTCACACAGCTAGGCTGACCATAACAGCTGAAACAGAGCAGTACCTTCTCCTTCACACAGCTAGGCTGACCATAACAGCTGAAACAGAGCAGTACCTTATCCTTCACACAGCTAGGCTGACCATAACAGCTGAAACAGAGCAGTACCTTCTCCTTCACACAGCTGGGCTGACCATAACAGCTGAAACAGAGCAGTCCCTTATCCTTCACACAGCTAGGCTGACCATAACAGCTGAAACAGAGCAGTACCTTCTCCTTCACACAGCTAGGCTGACCATAACAGCTGAAACAGAGCAGTACCTTATCCTTCACACAGCTAGGCTGACCATAACAGCTGAAACAGAGCAGTACCTTCTCCTTCACACAGCTAGGCTGACCATAACAGCTGAAACAGAGCAGTACCTTCTCCTTCACACAGCTAGGCTGACCATAACAGCTGAAACAGAGCAGTACCTTCTCCTTCACACAGCTAGGCTGACCATAACAGCTGAAACAGAGCAGTACCTTATCCTTCACACAGCTAGGCTGACCATAACAGCTGAAACAGAGCAGTACCTTCTCCTTCACACAGCTGGGCTGACCATAACAGCTGAAACAGAGCAGTCCCTTATCCTTCACACAGCTAGGCTGACCATAACAGCTGAAACAGAGCAGTACCTTCTCCTTCACACAGCTAGGCTGACCATAACAGCTGAAACAGAGCAGTACCTTATCCTTCACACAGCTAGGTTGACCATAACAGCTGAAACAGAGCAGTACCTTCTCCTTCACACAACTAGGCTGACCATAACAGCTGAAACAGAGCAGTCCCTTATCCTTCACACAGCTAGGCTGACCATAACAGCTGAAACAGAGCAGTACCTTCTCCTTCACACAGCTAGGCTGACCATAACAGCTGAAACAGAGCAGTCCCTTATCCTTCACACAGCTAGGCTGACCATAACAGCTGAAACAGAGCAGTACCTTCTCCTTCACACAGCTAGGCTGGCCATAACAGCTGAAACAGAGCAGTACCTTCTCCTTCAGGATTTACTTAGTACTTTAATATGGATAAATTCCTAGCATGTGCTGTGTTGTGATTTAATTCTTATTTACTAATTTTAGTGACTTCCTTTCCTGTGAATTGCCTAACCCCTTTTTGAGTGCTCGTCTCATTGTGGGAATGAGTGTGTTAACCAGGGACCTGAGCCACGCCACCCACACCATCGGAACCCCATGATGTCAACACAGAGGCCGTGACTACCGCATCGGAACCCCATGATGTCAACGCAGAGGCCGTGACTACCGCATCGGAACCCCATGATGTCAACACAGAGGCCGTGACCACCGCATCGGAACCCCATGATGCCAACACAGAGGCCGTGACTACCGCATCGGAACCCCATGATGCCAACGCAGAGGCCGTGACTACCGCATCGGAACCCCATGATGTCAACACAGAGGCCGTGACTACCGCATCGAAACACCATGATGCCAACACAGAGGCCGTGACTACCGCATCGGAACCCCATGATGTCAACACAGAGGCCGGGATTACCGCATCGGAACCCCATGATGTCAACACAGAGGCCGTGACTACCGCATCGAAACCCCATGATGCCAACACAGAGGCCGTGACTACCGCATCGAAACACCATGATGCCAACACAGAGGCCGTGACTACCGCATCGGAACCCCATGATGTCAATACAGAGGCCGTGACTACCGCATCGAAACACCATGATGCCAACACAGAGGCCGTGACTACCGCATCGGAACCCCATGATGTCAACACAGAGGCCGGGATTACCGCATCGGAACCCCATGATGTCAACACAGAGGCCGGGATTACCGCATCGAAACCCCATGATGCCAACACAGAGGCCGTGACTACCGCATCGGAACCCCATGATGCCAACACAGAGGCCGTGACTACCGCATCGAAACACCATGATGCCAACACAGAGGCCGTGACTACCGCATCGAAACACCATGATGCCAACACAGAGGCCGTGACTACCGCATCGGAACCCCATGATGCCAACACAGAGGCCGTGACTACCGCATCGGAACCCCATGATGCCAACGCAGAGGCCGTGACTACCGCATCGGAACCCCATGATGTCAACACAGAGGCCGTGACTACCGCATCGAAACACCATGATGCCAACACAGAGGCCGTGACTACCGCATCGGAACCCCATGATGTCAACACAGAGGCCGGGATTACCGCATCGGAACCCCATGATGTCAACACAGAGGCCGGGATTACCGCATCGAAACCCCATGATGCCAACACAGAGGCCGTGACTACCGCATCGGAACCCCATGATGCCAACACAGAGGCCGTGACTACCGCATCGAAACACCATGATGCCAACACAGAGGCCGTGACTACCGCATCGAAACACCATGATGCCAACACAGAGGCCGTGACTACCGCATCGGAACCCCATGATGTCAATACAGAGGCCGTGACTACCGCATCGGAACCCCATGATGCCAACACAGAGGCCGTGACTACCGCATCGGAACCCCATGATGCCAACACAGAGGCCGTGACTACCGCATCGGAACCCAATGATGCCAACACAGAGGCCGTGATTACCGCATCGGAACCCCGTGATGCCAACATAGAGGCCGTGACTACCGCATCGGAACCCCATGATGCCAACGCAGAGGCCGTGACTACCGCATCGGAACCCCATGATGTCAACACAGAGGCCGTGACTACCGCATCGGAACCCCATGATGCCAACGCAGAGGCCGTGACTACCGCATCGGAACCCCATGATGCCAACACAGAGGCCGTGACTACCGCATCGGAACCCCATGATGCCAACATAGAGGCCGTGACTACCGCATCGGAACCCCATGATGCCAACATAGAGGCCGTGACTACCGCATCGGAACCCCATGATGTCAACACAGAGGCCGTGACTACCGCATCGGAACCCCATGATGCCAACATAGAGGCCGTGACTACCGCATCGGAACCCCATGATGCCAACGCAGAGGCCGTGACTACCGCATCGGAACCCCATGATGTCAACACAGAGGCCGTGATTACCGCATCGAAACACCATGATGCCAACGCAGCGGCGACAAAGGCTCCATGCCAAGCAACTAAAGACTCTAGAGTGTGTTGTGGTGTGTGCCCGGGCCTGTTTTGTGTTCTGTGTTGCTTTTATCCTGTAACCCTCTTTTAATACTTAGATATTAGAGAACCGTAAACACTGACTATCTGCCTGTGTCTGTGGTATTGAGATTGAAAGAACTTTGGTTTTTGACATTAAACAACACACACAGGGGCTCCCGAGTGGCGCAGCTGTCTAAGGCACTGAATCTCTGCAAGAGGCATCACTACAGTCCCTGGTTCAAATCCAGGCTGAATCACATCCAGCCGTGATTGGGAGTCCCATAGGGCGGCGTCGTCCGGATTTGGCCGGTGTAGGCGGTCAATGTAAAGAAGTTGTTCTGAACTGACTTGCCTAGTTAAATAAAAAATAAAACACACACGTTCATGTTTATATATTATAGCAAACTGTTTATGTTGCATTTAATTTATTGGACAATGATACTCTGCCAATGCCATTCACGGGATTTACCGCCATCAAGTACCAAACCTCTGACGCCAAATTTGGTATCTCATAGAAGGCACTACCTCCGATGGGTGACATGTTGGTATAATTATGTCGGAACAATATTTGTTTAACTTTTACCAGACCCTGGCTTGGCTTGACTCAGCTGTCTCTTAAACACGTCGCTATTTAGGGTCGGGGGGAGTTGTCACTATGGATCAGTCCCAAACGCCACCCTATTCCCTACACAATACTTTTGACCAGAGTCCTATTGCCTAAATAGTACACTACATAGTGCTTTCATTTCATTGTCATTTGGGACGCAGCCAACCAGAAACATAACACTTGCTTCCACACTTCAGAAACTCATTTTCAGGTCCGCTGAAGGACGTGAAGGTCACCCAAGTTGTTCTAAATGAAAAAGGTTTTAGTGTCAAACTGTTAAATGTTGCCTCGGCATTGTATTGATCTGTGTCTACAGAAGCTAGCTCTCTGACTACCTCCTCCAGACTTTCCAAGGCATTCGTTTAAACACAGGGGTAGAATTAGGGGACGCAAGAACAAAGTTCTCAAACTGTCTTTTTTTGGCACATATTGACAGTTCTCAAGGTGACTTTTTTCCCAACTCCACCCACTCAAACAGTCATAGGTCATTTTGTTAAGTGGGCAAGTGAATCCACTAAAACGCTGTGTTACCCCTGAGCAAAAGTCTCTGTCGATGTCTTTGTGTTATAATTAAAGTTGGACAAGCATTTAATGAGAGTGCACTTTTCCATTCCCGTGATGTTATGCACGCTGGGGCCAATGAGTTGGTGCATTTATGCCGACTACACAGCAGAAGTAGCTTAACATAAAACATGTCAGTCAAAGAGCACACCAGGCATCGAACCACAGAAGGAGAGAGAGAGAGTGCATTAACAAGATATTCTGTTTTATCTCTGCTTGACAGAAAACGTAAACATCGTCTGGACACCGACAGCGCTTCGACTCGGCAGATGATTCTAATGTGACACACAAAGTGTGCGTTCCAAATGACACCCTATCCAATACTGTTGACCAGAGCCCTATGGGCCCTGTTCTAAAGTGGTGCACTATGTAGTGAATTAAGTGCCATTTGGGACACAAACAAGATCAATGCCTCGCAGAGATAATGTGATGGATGGAACTGTTACAACGGTCCAGTAGCACTCTCTAAGTACACTTGATTTTAATGGCTTGAATCTTCAATTTAAAAAACTTCTATATTGATCTCTTCACACTTCCTTGTTCATCATCCTTTCAGGTTTTCTTTCCGCAGGTTGGCAGGTAATTAGTTAGCCATCTATCCCCTCTGCCAGCAGTGATCTGAATGACAAGGTCCAGATAGTCCCTACGTCTGTCCACAACACAGCATACTAACAAAGTTATTTATTAGGCTCTGTTACTAATAAGCAATGAACACAATGAAAATAAAAGCCTCTGTGCCGACTGCCAACTACTGAACCCATTTCACACTACTGAGCTGGAGACACACTGAGCCATGCCAAGCTGTATCTGTACTGAGCTGGAGACACACTGAGCCATGCCAAATCAAATCAAGTTGATTTTATATAGCCCTTCGTACATCAGCTAATATCTCGAAGTGCTGTACAGAAACCCAGCCTAAAACCCCAAACAGCAAGCAATGCAGGTGTAGAAGCACGGCGGCTAGGAAAAACTCCCTAGAAAGGCCAAAACCTAGGAAGAAACCTAGAGAGGAACCAGGCTATGAGGGGTGGCCAGTCCTCTTCTGGCTGTGCCGGGTGGAGATTATAACAGAACATGGCTAAGATGTTCAAATGTTCATAAATGACCAGCATGGTCAAATAATAATCAGGAGTAAATGTCAGTTGGCTTTTCATAGCCGATCATTAAGAGTATCTCTACCGCTCCTGCGGTCTCTAGAGAGTTGAAAACAGCAGGTCTGGGACAGGTAGCACGTCCGGTGGACAAGCTGTATCTGTACTGAGCTGGAGACAAACTGAGCCATGCCAAGCTGTATCTGTACTGAGCTGGCCTGGTTACTAATCCTCCATGGTTGTATCTGTACTGGACTGGTTACTAATCCTCCATGGTTGTATCTGTACTGGGCTGGCCTGGTTACTAATCCTCCATGGTTGTATCTGTACTGGACTGGTTACTAATCCTCCATGGTTGTATCTGTACTGGGCTGGCCTGGTTACTAATCCTCCATGGTTGTATCTGTACTGGACTGGTTACTAATCCTCCATGGTTGTATCTGTACTGGACTGGTTACTAATCCTCCATGGTTGTATCTGTACTGGACTGGACTGGTTACTAATCCTCCATGGTTGTATCTGTACTGGCCTGGTTACTAATCCTCCATGGTTGTATCTGTACTGGCCTGGTTACTAATCCTCCATGGTTGTATCTGTACTGGACTGGTTACTAATCCTCCATGGTTGTATCTGTACTGGACTGGTTACTAATCCTCCATGGTTGTATCTGTACTGGGCTGGCCTGGTTAATAATCCTCCATGATTGTATCTGTACTGGACTGGTTACTAATCCTCCATGGTTGTATCTGTACTGAGCTGGTTACTAATCCTCCATGGTTGTATCTGTACTGGCCTGGTTAATAATCCTCCATGGTTGTATCTGTAATGAGCTGGACTGGTTACTAATCCTCCATGGTTGTACCTGTACTGGACTGGTTACTAATCCTCCATGGTTGTATCTGTACTGAGCTGGACTGGTTACTAATCCTCCATGGTTGTATCTGTACTGGACTGGTTACTAATCCTCCATGGTTGTATCTGTACTGGCCTGGACTGGTTACTAATCCTCCATGGTTGTATCTGTACTGGCCTGGACTGGTTACTAATCCTCCATGGTTGTAGCTGTACTGAGCTGGCCTGGTTACTAATCCTCCATGGTTGTAGCTGTACTGAGCTGGCCTGGTTACTAATCCTCCATGGTTGTATCTGTACTGGCCTGGACTGGTTACTAATCCTCCATGGTTGTATCTGTACTGGCCTGGACTGGTTACTAATCCTCCATGGTTGTATCTGTACTGGCCTGGACTGGTTACTAATCCTCCATGGTTGTAGCTGTACTGAGCTGGCCTGGTTACTAATCCTCCATGGTTGTATCTGTAATGAGCTGGCCTGGTTACTAATCCTCCATGGTTGTATCTGTACTGGACTGGTTAATAATCCTCCATGGTTGTATCTGTACTGGGCTGGACTGGTTACTAATCCTCCATGGTTGTATCTGTACTGGCCTGGTTACTAATCCTCCATGGTTGTATCTGTACTGGACTGGTTACTAATCCTCCATGGTTGTATCTGTACTGGGCTGGCCTGGTTACTAATCCTCCATGGTTGTATCTGTACTGGACTGGTTACTAATCCTCCATGATTGTATCTGTACTGGGCTGGCCTGGTTACTAATCCTCCATGGTTGTATCTGTACTGGACTGGTTACTAATCCTCCATGGTTGTATCTGTACTGAGCTGGCCTGGTTACTAATCCTCCATGGTTGTATCTGTAATGAGCTGGCCTGGTTACTAATCCTCCATGGTTGTATCTGTACTGGACTGGTTACTAATCCTCCATGGTTGTATCTGTACTGGGCTGGCCTGGTTACTAATCCTCCATGGTTGTATCTGTACTGGCCTGGTTAATAATCCTCCATGGTTGTATCTGTAATGAGCTGGACTGGTTACTAATCCTCCATGGTTGTATCTGTACTGGGCTGGACTGGTTACTAATCCTCCATGGTTGTATCTGTACTGAGCTGGTTACTAATCCTCCATGGTTGTATCTGTACTGAGCTGGCCTGGTTACTAATCCTCCATGGTTGTATCTGTACTGGACTGGTTACTAATCCTCCATGGTTGTATCTGTACTGGGCTGGCCTGGTTACTAATCCTCCATGGTTGTATCTGTACTGGCCTGGTTACTAATCCTCCATGGTTGTATCTGTACTGAGCTGGCCTGGTTACTAATCCTCCATGGTTATATCTGTACTGAGCTGGCCTGGTTACTAATCCTCCATGGTTGTATCTGTACTGGGCTGGACTGGTTACTAATCCTCCATGGTTGTATCTGTACTGGACTGGTTACTAATCCTCCATGGTTGTATCTGTACTGAGCTGGCTTGGTTACTAATCCTCCATGGTTGTATCTGTACTGAGCTGGCCTGGTTACTAATCCTCCATGGTTGTATCTGTACTGGACTGGTTACTAATCCTCCATGGTTGTATCTGTACTGGACTGGTTACTAATCCTCCATGGTTGTATCTGTACTGGGCTGGCCTGGTTACTAATCCTCCATGGTTGTATCTGTACTGGACTGGTTACTAATCCTCCATGGTTGTATCTGTACTGGCCTGGTTACTAATCCTCCATGGTTGTATCTGTACTGGACTGGTTAATAATCCTCCATGGTTGTATCTGTACTGGGCTGGACTGGTTACTAATCCTCCATGGTTGTATCTGTACTGGACTGGTTACTAATCCTCCATGGTTGTATCTGTACTGGGCTGGACTGGTTACTAATCCTCCATGGTTGTATCTGTACTGGCCTGGTTACTAATCCTCCATGGTTGTATCTGTACTGGACTGGTTACTAATCCTCCATGGTTGTATCTGTACTGGACTGGTTACTAATCCTCCATGGTTGTATCTGTACTGGACTGGTTACTAATCCTCCATGGTTGTATCTGTACTGGACTGGTTACTAATCCTCCATGGTTGTATCTGTACTGAGCTGGACTGGTTACTAATCCTCCATGGTTGTATCTGTACTGGACTGGTTACTAATCCTCCATGGTTGTAGCTGTACTGGACTGGTTACTAATCCTCCATGGTTGTATCTGTACTGGACTGGTTACTAATCCTCCATGGTTGTATCTGTACTGGACTGGTTACTAATCCTCCATGGTTGTATCTGTACTGGACTGGTTACTAATCCTCCATGGTTGTATCTGTACTGGCCTGGTTACTAATCCTCCATGGTTGTATCTGTACTGGGCTGGACTGGTTACTAATCCTCCATGGTTGTATCTGTACTGGCCTGGTTAATAATCCTCCATGGTTGTATCTGTACTGGCCTGGACTGGTTACTAATCCTCCATGGTTGTATCTGTACTGGACTGGTTACTAATCCTCCATGGTTGTATCTGTAATGAGCTGGACTGGTTACTAATCCTCCATGGTTGTATCTGTACTGGCCTGGTTACTAATCCTCCATGGTTGTATCTGTACTGGGCTGGACTGGTTACTAATCCTCCATGGTTGTATCTGTACTGGCCTGGTTACTAATCCTCCATGGTTGTATCTGTACTGGACTGGTTACTAATCCTCCATGGTTGTATCTGTACTGGACTGGTTACTAATCCTACATGGTTGTATCTGTACTGGACTGGTTACTAATCCTCCATGGTTGTATCTGTACTGGACTGGTTACTAATCCTCCATGGTTGTATCTGTACTGGCCTGGACTGGTTACTAATCCTCCATGGTTGTATCTGTACTGGACTGGTTACTAATCCTCCATGGTTGTAGCTGTACTGGACTGGTTACTAATCCTCCATGGTTGTATCTGTACTGGACTGGTTACTAATCCTCCATGGTTGTATCTGTACTGGACTGGTTACTAATCCTCCATGGTTGTATCTGTACTGGACTGGTTACTAATCCTCCATGGTTGTATCTGTACTGGCCTGGTTACTAATCCTCCATGGTTGTATCTGTACTGGGCTGGACTGGTTACTAATCCTCCATGGTTGTATCTGTACTGGCCTGGTTAATAATCCTCCATGGTTGTATCTGTACTGGCCTGGACTGGTTACTAATCCTCCATGGTTGTATCTGTACTGGACTGGTTACTAATCCTCCATGGTTGTATCTGTAATGAGCTGGACTGGTTACTAATCCTCCATGGTTGTATCTGTACTGGCCTGGTTAATAATCCTCCATGGTTGTATCTGTACTGGGCTGGACTGGTTACTAATCCTCCATGGTTGTATCTGTACTGGACTGGTAACTAATCCTCCATGGTTGTATCTGTACTGGGCTGGCCTGGTTACTAATCCTCCATGGTTGTATCTGTACTGGACTGGTTACTAATCCTCCATGGTTGTATCTGTACTGGGCTGGACTGGTTACTAATCCTCCATGGTTGTATCTGTACTGGACTGGTTACTAATCCTCCATGGTTGTATCTGTACTGGACTGGTTACTAATCCTCCATGGTTGTATCTGTACTGGACTGGTTACTAATCCTGCATGGTTGTATCTGTACTGGGCTGGCCTGGTTACTAATCCTCCATGGTTGTATCTGTACTGAGCTGGCCTGGTTACTAATCCTCCATGGTTGTATCTGTACTGGACTGGTTACTAATCCTCCATGGTTGTATCTGTACTGGACTGGTTACTAATCCTCCATGGTTGTATCTGTACTGAGCTGGCCTGGTTACTAATCCTCCATGGTTACTTGACCCCTGCTGGACAGTGTGATAAGTAAAGATCAGAGTCGTCAATCCCAATGTCATTAGATTGAGTTGGGTCCATCGTGGCCCAATCATTACGCTGTTCTAACCCAATGCCATTAGATTGAGTTGGGTCCATCGTGGCCCAATCATTACGCTGTTCTAACCCAATGTCATTAGATTGAGATGGGTCCATCGTGTCCCAATCATTACGCTGTTCTAACCCAATGTCATTAGATTGAGATGGGTCCATCGTGTCCCAATCATTACGCTGTTCTAACCCAATGTCATTAGATTGAGATGGGTCCATCGTGGCCCAATCATTACGCTGTTCTAACCCAATGTCATTAGATTGAGATGGGTCCATCGTGTCCCAATCATTACGCTGTTCTAACCCAATGTCATTAGATTGAGATGGGTCCATCGTGTCCCAATCATTACACTGTTCTAACCCAATGCCATTAGATTGAGTTGGGTCCATCGTGGCCCAATCATTACGCTGTTCTAACCCAATGCCATTAGATTGAGATGGGTCCATCGTGTCCCAATCATTACACTGTTCTAACCCAATGCCATTAGATTGAGATGGGTCCATCGTGTCCCAATCATTACGCTGTTCTAACCCAATGTCATTAGATTGAGATGGGTCCATCGTGTCCCAATCATTACGCTGTTCTAACCCAATATCATTAGATTGAGTTGGGTCCATCGTGTCCCAATCATTACGCTGTTTTAACCCAATGCCATTAGATTGAGATGGGTCCATCGTGGCCCAATCATTACACTGTTCTAACCCAATGTCATTAGATTGAGTTGGGTCCATCGTGTCCCAATCATTACGCTGTTTTAACCCAATGCCATTAGATTGAGATGGGTCCATCGTGGCCCAATCATTACGCAGTAGAAAATGGCCTTACTGAAGAGCTCAGTGACTTTAAACGTGGCACTGTCATAGGATGCCACCTTTCCAACAAGTCAGTTCATCAAATTTCTGCCATGCTACAGCTGCCCGGGTCAACTGTAAGTTCTGTCAACTGTAAGTGCTGTTATGGTGAAGTGAAAATGTCTAGGAGCAACAACGGCTCAGCCGCGAAGTGGTAGGCCACAAGCTCAAAGAACAGGACCGCCGAGTGCTGAAGCGCAGCGGGTAAAAATTACATTCTAGACGATTCTGTGCTTCCAACTTTGTGACAACAGTTTGGTGAAGGCCCTTTCCTGTTTCAGCATGACAATGCCCCCGTGCACAAAGCAAGGTCCATACAGAAATGATTTGTCGAGATCGGTGTGGAAGAACTTGACTGGCCTGCACAAAGCCCTGAACTCAACCCCATCGAACATATATGGGATGAATTGGAACGCAGACTGCGAGCCAGGCTTAATCGCCCAACATTAGTGCCAAACCTCACTAATGCTCTTGTGGCTAAATGGAAGAAAGTCCACGCAGCAATGTTCCAACATCTAGTGGAAAGCCTTCCCAGAAGAATGGAGGCTGTTATAGCAGCAAAGGGGGGAGGTGTTCGACGAGGAGGTGTCCACATACTTTTGGTCATGTAGTTTATGTTTTATTGTGCGCCAGCTATGGGCCCTATGTGCACTAAATAGAGAATAGGGTGCCTTTTGGGACAGGTAGCTAGCTTGTTCTTGTCAGAACGGGCCAAGGCAGGGGTGTTAGCAGGAGATAAAATGTCACAAAATCCCTTTTTTAGAGGCATTTCATCGTACTCTCACCTTACACAGCGATGACGACTTAAAAAAGGTGCGATCACACATTTGGAACCAAAGACCTTGGAGCCATGCGGGGGTTGCAGTGTGAACTCTATTTGTTGCGACCCAACTGGCAGCCTATTCCCGATGTAGTGCACTACCCCACAGGTCTCTGGTCAAAAGTAGTGCACTACAGTATATAGAGAATAGGATACCATTTGGGACGTACATCAGCACAGCTTGTCCTTGTCAGAGCAGGATGCTACTGAGGAGTCAGCAGCCAAATGCAGTCTGTGTGTCAGCCGGCTCTGTTCCTGCTAAGTGCTTCTGAGATCCGGTGAAGACGATGAAGACGGTAGTGTTTTTGACGACCATGGATTGGAGTCCCAAATGGTGCCCTATTCCCTATGTAGTGCTCTACTTTTGACCAGGGTCCACAGGGCTGTGGTTAAAAGTAGTGCACTATATAGGGAATAGGGGCCATTTGGTACTGTGTTGGATGAGTTTCCTTATTTTCGTGCAGTTCTGCTGCTGCTGGCTGGTACTTGCTGTGGGTGTCAGGTCTGTTTTAAATGCATAGAAAGAGGCTCAATGCCTGGAGGTTTCATATTATGGGGTGTTAAATGGTGTGTTAGCAGTTATTGCTATACAGAAAGTACATCAGAATAACCATTACATGTTGACAAGGTACGGGAGGGTGGTGGATTTTGGTTAATCTGTCACGTTTCCATATGAATTCAGTGTTCTCAGAGTGAGGCACATAGAATCACAATCACCTTCATTCCACCAGTGGATGTGCATACTGTACAACAGGAATTTGACTTGGTGAAATGGTGCTGCCACAACAAACAGAGTATACAGACAGACGAGAAGGACAATATACAGACAGAATATAGAAACCAGGAATTTACACCGATCCACATGCAATATGTACACTATAAACATTCTAGGCTAAAAACTACACACTACACTGTAAACACTACAGGCTAAAACTACACACTAAACTGTAAACACTATGATAAAAACTACACTGTAAAGACTCTATGATAAAACTACACTGTAAAGACTCTGATAAAACGACACACTACACTGTAAAGACTCTGATAAAACGACACACTACATTGTAAAGACTCTACGATAAAACTACACACTACACTGTAAAGACTCTACGATAAAACTACACACTACACTGTAAAGACTCTACGATAAAACTACACACTAAACTGTAAACACTATGATAAAAACTACACTGAAAACACTATGATAAAAACTACACTGTAAAGACTCTACGATAAAACGACACACTACACTGTAAAGACTCTATGATAAAACGACACACTACACTGTAAAGACTCTACGATAAAACTACACACTAAACTGTAAACACTATGATAAAAACTACACTGAAAACACTATGATAAAAACTACACTGTAAAGACTCTACGATAAAACGACACACTACACTGTAAAGACTCTGATAAAACGACACACTACATTGTAAAGACTCTATGATAAAACGACACACTAAACTGTAAAGACTCTATGATAAAACGACACACTACATTGTAAAGACTCTACGATAAAACGACACACTACATTGTAAAGACTCTACGATAAAACTACACACTAAACTGTAAAGACTCTACGATAAAACTACACACTACACTGTAAAGACTCTACGATAAAACTACACACTAAACTGTAAACACTATGATAAAAACTACACTGAAAACACTATGAATAAAACTACACTGTAAAGACTCTACGATAAAACGACACACTACACTGTAAAGACTCTATGATAAAACGACACACTACACTGTAAAGACTCTACGATAAAACTACACACTAAACTGTAAACACTATGATAAAAACTACACTGAAAACACTATGATAAAAACTACACTGTAAAGACTCTACGATAAAACGACACACTACACTGTAAAGACTCTATGATAAAACGACACACTACACTGTAAAGACTCTATGATAAAACGACACACTACACTGTAAAGACTCTACGATAAAACTACACACTAAACTGTAAACACTATGATAAAAACTACACTGAAAACACTATGATAAAAACTACACTGTAAAGACTCTATGATAAAACGACACACTACACTGTAAAGACTCTACGATAAAACTACACTGTAAAGACTCTACGATAAAACTACACACTACACTGTAAAGACTCTATGATAAAACTACACTGTAAAGACTCTACGATAAAACTACACACTACACTGTAAAGACTCTATGATAAAACGACACACTACACTGTAAAGACTCTATGATAAAACTACACTGTAAAGACTCTACGATAAAACGACACACTACACTGTAAAGACTCTATGATAAAACGACACACTACACTGTAAAGACTCTACGATAAAACGACACACTACACTGTAAAGACTCTATGATAAAACGACACACTACACTGTAAAGACTCTACGATAAAACTACACACTACACTGTAAAGACTCTACGATAAAACTACACTGTAAAGACTCTACGATAAAACTACACACTACACTGTAAAGACTCTACGATAAAACTACACTGTAAAGACTCTACGATAAAACTACACACTACACTGTAAAGACTCTACGATAAAACGACACACTACACTGTAAAGACTCTACGATAAAACTACACACTACACTGTAAAGACTCTACGATAAAACTACACACTACACTGTAAAGACTCTGATAAAACGACACACTACACTGTAAACACTACAGGCTAAAACTACACACTAAACTAAACACTATGATAAAAACTACACTGAAAACACTCTACGATAAAACTACACTGAAAACACTCTACGATAAAACTACACACTACACTGTAAAGACTCTATGATAAAACGACACACTACACTGTAAAGACTCTGATAAAACGACACACTACACTGTAAAGACTCTACGATAAAACTACACTGAAAACACTCTACGATAAAACTACACACTACACTGTAAACACACTAAGCTAAAACTATACATTGTAAACACCATTTTTGTCACAATCCACAAGTAAACAAACCAAAACAATAAACACAGGAACAGGGATCAAACACGTGACTGGGCACAGAACATCCACAGAGTAGTACATATGTATTTGAAGTGGTGGGTTTTTCTCCCTATGCAGAATACATAGAGATTTCTGAATCACTGTGGCCTGCTGTTGACCTCTTGGCTGTATCTCTGTGAGGGCTGCCCGCTCTCGGCACCTCTTCTCTGGGCACTTAGGGCTCCATTAGAGGGTCCTGGAGACCTCTGGGTCCCTCAGGTAGCAGGTAGCCTAACAGTTAAGAGCAATGAGCCAGTAGCCAAAAGGTCGCTTGTTTGAATCCCCGAGCTGGCAAGGTGGAAAAATCTGCCGTTCTGCCCTTGAGCAAGGCAACCCCCAATAACGGCTCCCTGGGTGCCGTTGACGTCAATTAAAGCAGCCCCCGCACCTCTCTGATTCAGAGGGGTTGGGTTAAATGCTGAAGACACATTTCAGTTGAATACATTGTTGTACAACTGACTAGGTATCCCCCTTTCCCTTTTATATACAGACCCCATTAATGCCTGAGTCACAGGATCTGATACAGACCCCATTAATGCCTGAGTCACATGATCTGATACAGACCCCATTAATGCCTGAGTCACAGGATCTGATACAGACCCCATTAATGCCTGAGTCATGTTGTATAATGATTGGAGACAGGCGCAGGAATACGAAATCTTTTTTTTTCTTTTATTTCCCTACCCAAAATAGACTATAACAGGGCTGTTAGTTGATAGGTGTAGGTAATCAGAATATAACAGGGCTGTTAGCTGATAGGTGTAGGTAATCAGACTATAACAGGGCTGTTATCTGATAGGTGTAGGTAATCAGACTATAACAGGGCTGTTAGCTGATAGGTGTAGGTAATCAGACTATAACAGGGCTGCTAGCTGATAGGTGTAGGTAATCAGACTATAACAGGGCTGTTAGCTGATAGGTGTAGGTAATCAGACTATAACAGGGCTGTTAGCTGATAGGTGTAGGTAATCAGACTATAACAGGGCTGTTAGCTGATAGGTGTAGGTAATCAGACTATAACAGGGCTGTTAGCTGATAGGTGTAGGTAATCAGACTATAACAGGGCTGTTAGCTGATAGGTGTAGGTAATCAAACTAGAACAGGGCTGTTAGCTGATAGGTGTAGGTAATCAGACTATAACAGGGCTGCTAGCTGATAGGTGTAGGTAATCAGACTATAACAGGGCTGTTAGCTGATAGGTGTAGGTAATCAGACTATAACAGGGCTGATAGGTGTAGGTAATCAGACTATAACAGGGCTGTTAGCTGATAGGTGTAGGTAATCAGACTATAACAGGGCTGTTAGCTGATAGGTGTAGGTAATCAAACTAGAACAGGGCTGTTAGCTGATAGGTGTAGGTAATCAGACTATAACAGGGCTGCTAGCTGATAGGTGTAGGTAATCAGACTATAACAGGGCTGTTAGCTGATAGGTGTAGGTAATCAGACTATAACAGGGCTGATAGGTGTAGGTAATCAGACTATAACAGGGCTGTTAGCTGATAGGTGTAGGTAATCAGACTATAACAGGGCTGTTAGCTGATAGGTGTAGGTAATCAGACTATAACAGGGCTGATAGGTGTAGGTAATCAGACTATAACAGGGCTGTTAGCTGATAGGTGTAGGTAATCAGACTAGAACAGGGCTGTTAGCTGATAGGTGTAGGTAATCAGACTAGAACAGGGCTGTTAGCTGATAGGTGTAGGTAATCAGACTATAACAGGGCTGTTAGCTGATAGGTGTAGGTAATCAGACTATAACAGGGCTGATAGGTGTAGGTAATCAGACTATAACAGGGCTGTTAGCTGATAGGTGTAGGTAATCAGACTATAACAGGGCTGTTAGCTGATAGGTGTAGGTAATCAGACTATAACAGGGCTGATAGGTGTAGGTAATCAGACTATAACAGGGCTGTTAGCTGATAGGTGTAGGTAATCAGACTAGAACAGGGCTGTTAGCTGATAGGTGTAGGTAATCAGACTAGAACAGGGCTGTTAGCTGATAGGTGTAGGTAATCAGACTATAACAGGGCTGTTAGCTGATAGGTGTAGGTAATCAGACTATAACAGGGCTGTTAGCTGATAGGTGTAGGTAATCAGACTAGAACAGGGCTGTTAGCTGATAGGTGTAGGTAATCAGACCGTCATTTACTGTTGGATTTAAAGAGACACCGCTTTAATCTTCAATAATTTATTACGTTTTAAGAATTCTGAAGAATTATTCTCAGGAGAAGACATTCCTTCCAAATCTTGTATTTTGATGATTTTTAATCTGCCACTCCAGGCCTGCTATGAATCTAATGCACCTTGATATGACACTCCTTTTAGCATATGGTAGTGGCAGATTAGAGGTGATGCGTCTTATTTATACACAGCTGTCATAAACAGGACTAAACATATAGCTACATCAAGCATTAACACATTGTGGACATCTAATCTGGAATATATCTACTGCTGTACGTATCATCTAATCTGGAATATATCTACTGCTGTACGTATCATCTAATCTGGAGTATATCTACTGCTGTACATATCATCTAATCTGGAATATATCTACTGCTGTACATATCATCTAATCTGGAATATATCTACTGCTGTACGTATCATCTAATCTGGAATATATCTACTGCTGTACATATCATCTAATCTGGAATATATCTACTGCTGTACATATCATCTAATCTGAGACAATAGGAAACAGATAGCACAGCATTTCAAGCTCAGACACAAGTAGGAAATATAAAGCTCTCCTCCTCTCATCTATTTTCCTCTCCTCTCCTCTGCTCCTCTATTTTCTCTCTCCTCTTACTCTCCTCTGCTCCTCTATTTTCCTCTCCTCTGCTCCTCTATTTTCCTCTCCTCTGCTCCTCTATTTTCCTCTCCTCTCCTCTGCTCCTCTATTTTCCTCTCCTCTGCTCCTCTATTTTTCTCTCCTCTCCTCCTCTATTTTTCTCTCCTCTCCTCTCCTCCTCTATTTTCCTCTCCTCTGCTCCTCTATTTTCCTCTCCTCTCCTCTCCTCCTCTATTTTCCTCTCCTCTCCTCTGCTCCTCTATTTTCCTCTCCTCTCCTCCTCTATTTTCCTCTCCTCTCCTCTCCTCCTCTATTTTTCTCTCCTCTCCTCCTCTATTTTCCTCTCCTCTCCTCTGCTACTCTATTTTCCTCTCCTCTCCTCTGCTCCTCTATTTTCCTCTCCTCTCCTCTGCTCCTCTATTTTCCTCTCCTCTGCTCCTCTATTTTCCTCTCCTCTGCTCCTCTATTTTCCTCTCCTCTCCTCCTCTCCTCTCTTTTCTCTCTCCTCTCCTCCTCTCCTCTGCTCCTCTATTTTCCTCTCCTCTCCTCTGCTCCTCTATTTTCCTCTACTCTCCTCTCCTCCTCTATTTTCCTCTCCTCTCCTCTGCTCCTCTATTTTCCTCTCCTCTCCTCTGCTCCTCTATTTTCCTCTCCTCTCCTCTGCTCCTCTATTTTCCTCTCCTCTGCTCCTCTATTTTCCTCTCCTCTGCTCCTCTATTTTCCTCTCCTCTCCTCTGCTCCTCTATTTTCCTCTCCTCTGCTCCTCTATTTTCCTCTCCTCTCCTCTGCTCCTCTATTTTCCTCTCCTCTCCTCTGCTCCTCTATTTTCCTCTCCTCTGCTCCTCTATTTTCCTCTCCTCTCCTCTGCTCCTCTATTTTCCTCTCCTCTCCTCTGCTCCTCTATTTTCCTCTCCTCTGCTCCTCTATTTTCCTCTCCTCTGCTCCTCTATTTTCCTCTCCTCTCCTCTGCTCCTCTATTTTCCTCTCCTCTCCTCCTCTATTTTCCTCTCCTCTGCTCCTCTATTTTCCTCTCCTCTCCTCCTCTCCTCCTCTCATCTATTTTCCTCTCCTCTCCTCTGCTCCTCTATTTTCTCTCTCCTCTTACTCTCCTCTGCTCCTCTATTTTCCTCTCCTCTGCTCCTCTATTTTCCTCTCCTCTGCTCCTCTATTTTTCTCTCCTCTCCTCTGCTCCTCTATTTTCCTCTCCTCTCCTCTCCTCCTCTATTTTCCTCTCCTCTCCTCTGCTCCTCTATTTTTCTCTCCTCTCCTCTGCTCCTCTATTTTCCTCTCCTCTCCTCTCCTCCTCTATTTTCCTCTCCTCTGCTCCTCTATTTTCCTCTCCTCTCCTCTCCTCCTCTATTTCCCTCTCCTCTCCTCTGCTCCTCTATTTTCCTCTCCTCTGCTCCTCTATTTTCCTCTCCTCTCCTCTCCTCTCTTTTCTCTCTCCTCTCCTCCTCTCCTCTGCTCCTCTATTTTCCTCTCCTCTCCTCTGCTCCTCTATTTTCCTCTCCTCTCCTCCTCTATTTTCCTCTCCTCTCCTCTCCTCCTCTATTTTCCTCTCCTCTCCTCTGCTCCTCTATTTTCCTCTCCTCTCCTCTGCTCCTCTATTTTCCTCTCCTCTCCTCCTCTATTTTCCTCTCCTCTCCTCCTCTATTTTCCTCTCCTCTCCTCCTCTATTTTCCTCTCCTCTCCTCCTCTCCTCTATTTTCCTCTCCTCTGCTCCTCTATTTTCCTCTCCTCTCCTCTGCTCCTCTATTTTCCTCTCCTCTCCTCTGCTCCTCTATTTTCCTCTCCTCTCCTCCTCTCCTCTATTTTCCTCTCCTCTCCTCCTCTATTTTCCTCTCCTCTCCTCCTCTATTTTCCTCTCCTCTCCTCCTCTCCTCTATTTTCCTCTCCTCTGCTCCTCTATTTTCCTCTCCTCTCCTCCTCTATTTTCCTCTCCTCTCCTCTATTTTCCTCTCCTCTGCTCATCTATTTTCCTCTCCTCTCCTCCTCTATTTTCCTCTCCTCTCCTCCTCTATTTTCCTCTCCTCTCCTCCTCTATTTTCCTCTCCTCTCCTCCTCTATTTTCCTCTCCTCTCCTCTCCTCCTCTATTTTCCTCTCCTCTCCTCCTCTATTTTCCTCTCCTCTCCTCTCCTCCTCTATTTTCCTCTCCTCTCCTCCTCTATTTTCCTCTCCTCTGCTCCTCTATTTTCCTCTCCTCTCCTCCTCTCCTCTATTTTCCTCTCCTCTGCTCATCTATTTTCCTCTCCTCTCCTCCTCTATTTTCCTCTCCTCTCCTCCTCTATTTTCCTCTCCTCTCCTCCTCTATTTTCCTCTCCTCTCCTCTCCTCCTCTATTTTCCTCTCCTCTCCTCCTCTATTTTCCTCTCCTCTCCTCCTCTATTTTCCTCTCCTCTCCTCTCCTCCTCTATTTTCCTCTCCTCTGCTCCTCTATTTTCCTCTCCTCTCCTCTCCTCCTCTATTTTCCTCTCCTCTCCTCCTCTATTTTCCTCTCCTCTCCTCCTCTATTTTCCTCTCCTCTCCTCCTCTATTTTCCTTTCCTCTCCTCTCCTCTCCTCCTCTATTTTCCTCTCCTCTCCTCCTCTATTTTCCTCTCCTCTGCTCCTCTATTTTCCTCTCCTCTCCTCCTCTATTTTCCTCTCCTCTCCTCCTCTATTTTCCTCTCCTCTCCTCCTCTATTTTCCTCTCCTCTCCTCCTCTATTTTCCTCTCCTCTCCTCTGCTCCTCTATTTTCCTCTCCTCCTCTATTTTCCTCTCCTCTCCTCCTCTATTTTCCTCTCCTCTCCTCTCCTCCTCTATTTTCCTCTCCTCTCCTCTCCTCCTCTATTTTCCTCTCCTCTCCTCCTCTATTTTCCTCTCCTCTCCTCTCCTCCTCTATTTTCCTCTCCTCTCCTCTATTTTTCTCTCCTCTCCTCTGCTCCTCTATTTTCCTCTCCTCTCCTCTCCTCCTCTATTTTCCTCTCCTCTCCTCCTCTATTTTCCTCTCCTCTCCTCTGCTCCTCTATTTTCCTCTCCTCTCCTCCTCTATTTTCCTCTCCTCTCCTCCTCTATTTTCCTCTCCTCTGCTCCTCTATTTTCCTCTCCTCTGCTCCTCTATTTTCCTCTCCTCTGCTCCTCTATTTTCCTCTCCTCTGCTCCTCTATTTTCCTCTCCTCTGCTCCTCTATTTTCCTCTCCTCTCCTCCTCTATTTTCCTCTCCTCTCCTCCTCTATTTTCCTCTCCTCTCCTCTCCTCTCCTCTCCTCCTCTATTTTCCTCTCCTCTCCTCCTCTATTTTCCTCTCCTCTCCTCCTCTATTTTCCTCTCCTCTCCTCCTCTATTTTCCTCTCCTCTCCTCTGCTCCTCTATTTCTCTCCTTTCCTCTCCTCCTCTATTTTCCTCTCCTCTCTCTCCTCTTACACTCCTCTGCTCCTCTCGTCTTGTCTCCTCTATTTTCCTTTCCTCTCCTCTTGTCTCCACTATTTTCCTCTTATCTCCTCTCCTCTCTCTCCTCTTACGCTCCTCTGCTCCTCTCCTCTTGTCTCCACTATTTTCCTCTTATCTCCTCTCTTATCTCCATACCCTGTCTGTTCTGAAAGCATGGAGCCCGAACAAAACCTGTAAAACCTAGAAGTTGGCTGAAGGGCCTTGTGGACTAATATATATATATATATATATATATATATATATATATATATAATATACAATGTTGAATTCAGGTAATGTTTAACAATAAGGACATTTTAATAATAGGCCATAGAAACAGTGAAGTAGCAGGAAGTACATTCAACTGAGGGTCAATGTCAGACAATTTTAATTGAGAAAGTTTTAATTGTGTTCCAAATGAAAAGAGCCATTCATCGCTTTCATAATGTGGAGAGAATAATGGAGAATGTTTTAAATGACCATTAGTCACTGTTCTACTTTACACTAACTAATGGGGATGCTCACATCACATCCAGAAAATAAGATCACTGATGTTTGAAACTGAAGCCCATAGAAGAACGTAAAGAGACCATATCCACAGCTTAAAACTCTATGTGTTTCCCAAATGGCACCCTTTTCCCTTTATAGTGCACTACTTTTGACCAGAGCAATCAAAAGTTATGCACTACATAGGGAATAGGGTGCCATTTGGGACCATTCCTATAACAGGGCTGTTAGCTGATAGGTGTAGGTAATCAGACTATAACAGGGCTGTTAGCTGATAGGTGTAGGTAATCAGACTATAACAGGGCTGTTAGCTGATAGGTGTATTTAATCAGACTATAACAGGGCTGTTAGCTGATAGGTGTAGGTAATCAAACTATAACAGGGCTGTTAGCTGATAGGTGTAGGTAATCAGACTATAACAGGGCTGTTAGCTGATAGGTGTATTTAATCAGACTATAACAGGGCTGTTAGCTGATAGGTGTAGGTAATCAGACTATAACAGGGCTGTTAGCTGATAGGTGTATTTAATCAGACTATAACAGGGCTGTTAGCTGATAGGTGTAGGTAATCAGACTATAACAGGGCTGTTAGCTGATAGGTGTAGGTAATCAGACTATAACAGGGCTGTTAGCTGATAGGTGTATTTAATCAGACTATAACAGGGCTGTTAGCTGATAGGTGTAGGTAATCAGACCATCGTTTACAGTCGGACTTAAAGGGATACTTCAGGATTTTGGCCACGAGGCCCTTTACCCAGAGTCAGATGAACTTGTGGATACCATTTGTATGTCTCTGTGTCCAATATGATGAAAGTTAGAGGTAGTTTCACAAGCCAATGCTAACTAGCGTTAGCGCATTGACTGGAAGTCTATGGGTATCTGCTATTGCGCTAGTTAGCAACGTCCTTTAAACCACACGTAGAGAAACCACTTTAATCTTCAATTACTTCTTACTTCTTAAAAGCCCAGTGCAGTCAAAGTTGATTTTCCTGTATTTTATATATATTTCCACACTATGTGGTCGGAATAATACTGTGAAATTGTGAAAATTATGATAATGCCCTTTTAGTGTAAGAACTGTTTAGAAAGAAAGCCTGAAATGTCAGCCTGTTCTGGTGGGATAGAGCATTGGCCTGCCTGATGACATCACCTGGCAGTAAATGAGTTAATAGACCAATAGGAAAGAGAGTTCCAAACCTCTCTGCCAATATCAGCTACTTTTCAGTTTTCCCCTTCCAACTCAGACCACTGCCAGGCAGTCCTAGCAACATTTTTCCTTGAGAAATGTCTCTTTGCTCATTTCTAACCATTTTAATTGAAAACACAGTAAGATAATTTATTGTAATCCAGAAATGATTTGATATTGAGATAAAAACGGCAGCATTGGACATTGATTTGTAATCTGCCACTCCAGGCCTGCTTTTACTCTAATACACCTTGATATGACACTCCCTTTAGCATATGGTAGTGGCTGATTAGAGGTGATGCGTCTTATTTATACATAGCTGTCATAAACAGGAATATACATATAGCTACATCAAGCATTAACACATTGTGGACATCTAATCTGGAATATATCTACTGCTGTACATATAATCTAATCTGGAATAGATCTACTGTTGTATATATAATCTAATCTGGAATAGATCTACTGCTGTACATATCATCTAATCTGGAATATATCTACTGCTGTACATATCATCTAATCTGGAATAGATCTACTGCTGTACATATAATCTAATGTAGAATATATCTACTGCTGTACGTATCATCTAATCTGGAATATATCTACTGCTGTACATATCATCTAATCTGGAATATATCTACTGCTGTACATATCATCTAATGTGGAATATATCTACTGCTGTACATATCATCTAATCTGGAATATATCTACTGCTGTACATATCATCTAATCTGGAATAGATCTACTGCTGTACATATCATCTAATCTGGAATAGATCTACTGCTGTACATATCTAATCTGGAATAGATCTACTGCTGTACATATCATCTAATCTGGAATAGATCTACTGCTGTACATATCATCTAATCTGGAATAGATCTACTGCTGTACATATCATCTAATCTGGAATAGATCTACTGCTGTACATATCTAATCTGGAATAGATCTACTGCTGTACATATAATCTAATCTGGAATAGATCTACTGCTATACATAATCAGCTAATCTGGAATATATCTACTGCTGTACATATAATCTAATCTGGAATAGATCTACTGCTATACATAATCAGCTAATCTGGAATATATCTACTGCTGTACATATCATCTAATGTGGAATATATCTACTGCTGTACATATCATCTAATCTGGAATATATCTACTGCTGTACATATAATCTAATCTGGAATATATCTACTGATGTACATATAATCTAATCTGGAATAGATCTACTGCTGTACATATCATCTAATCTGGAATAGATCTACTGCTGTACATATCATCTAATCTAGAATAGATCTACTGCTGTACATATCATCTAATCTGGAATAGATCTACTGCTGTACATATAATCTAATCTGGAATAGATCTACTGCTGTACGTATCATCTAATCTGGAATAGATCTACTGCTGTACATATAATCTCATCTGGAATAGATCTACTGCTGTACGTATCATCTAATCTGGAATAGATCAACTGCTGTACATATCATCTAATCTGGAATATATCTACTGCTGTACATATCATCTAATGTGGAATATATCTACTGCTGTACATATCATCTAATTTGGAATATATCTACTGCTGTACATATAATCTAATCTGGAATATATCTACTGCTGTACATATCATCTAATCTGGAATAGATCTACTGCTGTACATATAATCTAATCTGGAATAGATCTACTGCTGTACATATAATCTAATCTGGAATATTTTAATGTAGGTACAGGGGAACTGTCCTCTCCTTTCCTCTTATGTCATTTCTTTTGTCTCTTCTCATCGCCCCCACCCTCTCTCTCTCTCTCTCTCTCTCTCTCTCTCTCTCCCTCCCCCTTCGCTCTCATCGCCCCCCTCTCCCCCTCGCTCTCTCCCCCCTTCTCTGTCTTCTTAAACTCTCCATACCCTGTGTGTTCTGAAAGAATGGAGCCTGCCTGAACAACATAAAAGTTGCCTTAAGGGTCACGGGTACTATATATATATATATACACACACATTGATGATTTCCAGGTAACGTTTTCCAAGGAGGACACTTTAGAAATGAATTGCCAGTCTCAGTGAAGGAGCAGCAGCAGAAGCAGCAGAGGTTGTTGGTGCCAGAAAATGAACCAAATTGTAATGGTGTTCCCAATCAAAAATAAGAACCTGAAAAGGGTTTGTCATCAGCAGGGACTCTTATACACTGACAATAACATGCAGAAAACACAACCATGACTGAATATATTTTACGGTAATTGGACAAATGTGCAAAATAGACATAACTTGAAAGAGTTCATACCCAAAGTTGAATTATAACAGGGCTGTTTTGTTAGCTAAGTGGAGGTACACAAGCTGTCATTTACATGGTGAATACCTAAGCTTTGTGATTGAGTGGGGGTAATCAAACAGAAGTGGCTGTCTGCCTCAGTCTTTGGGACATGATAGAGAAGAGCAGCTCATGAACATGTATGAACAGCAAGAGAAGAGGAGACATTCACCAAATCTCCTTTGTGTTTTGTGATGTACTCCATTTGATCTGAAGCGCCTTGGTGAAGAAATAGGGAATATTCCAATCATCGGTGCTATGTTTAAAGTACTTTTTGAACATAATGGTAGACTAGATAGTAGTCATGTTGTATAGGTATAGCTTGTCGTAAAGATAAATACACATGTAGCTACATCAAGCATTAGCACATTGTGGACATCTGGAATGCCTTCATGTTAACACAGAGGTAGAGTTAGGAGAAAACAGCTGGAGATGGAGGTATTTTATATGAAATATATATATAAATTGTCCATGTCTCTCAGTTGAAAAGCTGCAACGTCCTGACGATCTTTTTGCCAGAAAATGAACAAAATTGTTACTGTGTTCCCTGTCCAAAAAGAGAAAGCGAGAAAAACATGGATATACTTCAGAGAAAAGCAGTCGAAGAGGAAGGTGGTATTTTATGTGAAATATGCAAAACAGGAAACCACACAGATAACACAGCATTTCTATGTCAAACACAAAAACCTCTCTTTAAAATACAGACACGAGCTTATAGCTAGACAATTTGGGTCCAATAATATCTCAATGAAATACATGGAGGTTTACCTCGGGTTTTCTTTCAGAGGGTCGCTGCCTGAAAAGCTCAAATATTTCGTCTGACTGTGTCCCAAATAGTACCTTATTCCCTTTATAGTGCACTGAGGATAGTCCTCAATGAACCGTGAATAATGATGAGTGAGAAAGTTACAGACGCACAAATATCGTACCACCAAGACATGCTAACCTCGCACCACAATAACAGGGGAGGTTAGCATGTCTTGTGGGAGGTATGATATTTGTGCATCTGTATCTTTCTCACTTCAAATTTTTCACGATTCATTCAGAATTATTCGTAATCATGGTAGCATCCACGTTAACCTCTAATTCCTCCCAAACCCGGATCCGGGAGCACCCCCATCAGTAAAAAAGCTGACTAGCATAGCGTCACAAGTAAATACTAGCATCTAAATATCATTAAATCACAAGTCCAAGACACCAGATGAAAGATACACATCTTGTGAATCCAGCCATCATTTCTGATTTTTAAAATGTTTTACAGGGAAGACACAATATGTAAATCTATTAGCTAACCACGTTAGCAAAAGACACCACTTTTTTACTCCACCATTTTTTTACTCCATCAGTAGCTATCACAAATTCGACCAAATAAAGATATAAATAGCCACTAACCAAGAAACAACTTCATCAGATGACAGTCTGATAACATATTTATTGTATAGCATATGTTTTGTTAGAAAAATGTGCATATTTCAGGTATAAATCATAGTTTACCATTGCAGCCACCATCACAACTCTCACCAAAGCGACTAGAATAACTACAGAGAGCAACGTGAATTACCTAAATACTCATCATAAAACATTTCTGAAAAATACACAGCGTACAGCAAATGAAAGACACAGATCTTGTGAATCCAGCCAATATTTCCGATTCTTTAAGTGTTTTACAGCGAAAACACAATATAGCATTATATTAGCTTACCACAATAGCCAGAAACACAACACCATTTACCAGCAGCAAAGGTTAGCGATCGTAACAAACAGGCAAAAGATATATAATTTTTGACTAACCTTGATATTCTTCATCAGATGACAGTCCTGTAACATCATATTACACAATGCATATAGGGTTTGTTCGAAAATGTGCATATTTAGCGGCACAAATCGTGGTTATACAATGTGATTAGTGGCCAAAACTTCAAGCAATCTGTCCGGCGCCATCTTGGAGAGGCACCTATTCTAATCGATAAGTAATCATAAACTTGACTAAAAAAATACAGGTTGGACAGCAAATGAAAGATACATTAGTTCTTAATGCAACCGCTGTGTTAGATTTTTAAAATTAACGTTACTGCGCAATACAGCGTGCGCTAAAGCGAGACCGCACCGAAACTCATGGCGGAATTATTATTTGACATTTGTCAACATAAATACGAATTAACAGCATAAAGACTGCTTACTATTTGCTGAGCTTCCATCAGAATCTTGGGCAAGGTGTCCTTTCTCCAGAACAATCGTCTTTTGGTTGAAAGATGTCCTCTTCTCCTGTAGAAATAGCAGCTAACGCTAGCTATGTGCCGGAAAGGTGTCCAACTCCTGATAGCGCGTCACAAAGAAATCCAGGAAAATCGCAATAAACTGATATAAACTGCTATAAGTCGGTTTAAATTAACTACCTTATGATGTCTTTAACACCTATAACGAATAAAAACATGACCGGAGATATAGAACTGCTAAAACGAAAGCTTTTCAGGACGCCATTGTGATGTCCCTCTTGCGCCAGGCGCCCCGTTGAAAAGAACGGTACTTCCGTTCCATGAGCTTTTATAGCGCCCCAGATGGTGCAATCCACTCCATTCAAATTCTCACCGCTTACAGACATCTAGAGGAAGGCGTATGCAGTGCATGTAGCCCCATAGCTTACATGGGGACTTATAAACTGACCCTAGAACAGGGACCTCGATTTCAGAAATCTCACTTCCTGACAGGAAATGTGCTGCAGAATGAGTTCTGTTTCACTCAGAGAAATAATTCAAACGGTTTTAGAAACTAGAGAGTGTTTTCTATCCAATAGTAATAATAATATGCATATTGTACGAGCAAGAATTGAGTACGAGGCAGTTTAACTTCTTCTGGCTGCAAGCCCGACGTCGGTACACTTATGACAACAGCCAGCTCAAGTGCAGGGCGCGAAATTCAAAATATATATTTTTTAAATATTTAACTTTCACACATTAACAAGTCCAATACAGCATATGAAAGGTACACATCTTGTGAATCCAGCCAACATGTCCGATTTTTAAAATGTTTTACAGGGAAAACACCACGTATATTTATGTTAGCTCACCACCAAATACAAAAAAGGACAGACATTTTTCACAGCACAGGTAGCATGCACAAAGCCAACCTAACTAACCAAGAACCAACCAAACTAACCAACAAACAACTTCATCAGATGACAGTCTTATAACATGTTATTCAATAAATCTATGTTTTGTTCGAAAAATGTGCATATTTCAGGTATAAATCATAGTTTACATTGCAGCTACAATCAGAAATTGCACCGAAAGCAGACAGAATAATTACAGACACCAACGCCAAATAACTAAATACTCATCATAAAACATTTCTGAAAAATACATAGTGTACAGCAAATGAAAGACAGGCATCTTGTGATTCCAGACAATATTTCCGATTTATCAAGTGTTTTACAGCGAAAACACAATATAGCGTTATATTAGCTTACCACAATAGCCAAAAACACAAGCAATTTCCCAGTAGCAAAAGTTAGCGATCGTAACAAACAAGCAAAAGATATATAATTTTTGACTAACCTTGATTTTCTTCATCAGATGACAGTCCTACAACATCAGGTTATACATACACTTATGTTTTGTTCGAAAATATGCATATTTAGAGCTGAAATCAATGGTTATACATTCTGCTAACTTAGCTACTTTTTCCCACAACGCCCGGATTTTTTTCGGACACTTTTTCTGACACACATATTCTGACCAAATAGCTATTCATAAACATAACTAAAACATACATGTTGTATAGGAAATGATAGATCCATTAGTTCTTAATGAAATCGCAGTGTTAGAATTCTAAAAAATAACTTCATTACGACATCCAGCTTCGGTATAGCTAGAGTACCCAAAAGGTGGGCGCCCACGACTAGTTCACATGTACGACAGATATATGAAATAGCATCATAAAATGTTTCTTACTTTTGCTGATCTTTCATCAGAATGTTGGACAAGGGGTCCTTTGTCCAGAACAGTCGTTGTTTGGATTTAGAACGTCCATTTTCCCTCTTGAATTAGCAAGCGCACTAGCCAAGTGGCGCGAATCTCTCCATCGTAAACAAAGTCAGAGAACGGAACACGGCAAAACTCCCAAAAAAATTTCAATAATCTGATTAAACTATATTGAAAAAACATACTTTACGATGATATGGTCAAATGTATCAAATAAAATCAAAGCCGGAGATAGTAGTCGCCTATAACGGCAGCTAAACAGAAGGCAAATCCGGGTCCCTGTTCGCGCTCTCCAGAAAACCGGAAATGGGGGACACGTCATACAAAGAGCTTGTATTCCACTTCAGACCAAGATAATCACTCAATTTCTTCTCTCACCGCCTCTTGACATCCAGGGGAAGGTATATGAAGTGCATGTATACTAATACGTATCATGCCCATTTATAGGCAGGAAGTAGAACAGAGCCTCGATTTCAGACTTTCCACTTCCTGGTCAGGAAGTTTGTGCCAAATGAGTTCTGTTTGACTCACAGATATAATTCAAACGGTTTTAGAAACTAGAGAGTGTTTTCTATCCAATAGTAATAAAAATATGCATATTGTACGAGCAAGAATTGAGTACGAGGCCGTTTGAAATGGGCACCTTTTATCTGGCTACTCAATACTGCCCCTTCAGCCCAAACAGGTTAATTTGGGAACGAAATTATTACAAAGTGCAAATAGCACCCCCTATTGCCAAGAGGTTTTAATGTAGAAGTGTTTAGAAACATTTTCTATTCCTATTTACAATAAAAGTGACTCCAAAATGACACAATACATTATTTACCATTAATTTCTAATTGAGCACAAAATAATCTGAAACACAACCTAAACTAACAGCAAGTGCATCCAACAAATGTGTAGAGTCACAAGCTTGATGTAGTCATTATGTGCTGGGAATCTGGGACCAAATACTTCACTTTTTACTACTTTAATACACAGAAGTGAATTTGTCCCAATTCTTTTGGTCCCCTAAAATGGAGGGACTATGCACAAAAAGTGCTGTAATTTCTAAACGGTTCACCCGATATGGATGAAAATACCCTCAAAATTAAGCGTAAATTAAGCGCACATGTATAATTTAAAAATAGTACAAGAGCCAAAACAAAAAATGGTCACAGTCCCAATACTTTTAGAGCTCACTGTATCTAACTGAAATGAAGGTTTGCCTCAGTTCTCTCTCTGTGGGTGGGTCGCTGTTTGAAACTTGACCATGATAGTTTGTTGGTGATGTGGACCAAACACACCAACACAGTCGTGAAGAGGGCACAACAACGCTTATTCCCCCCCAAGAGACTGAAAAGATTTGGCATGGGTCCTCAGATCCTCAAAAAGTTCTACAGCTGCGCCATCGAGAGCATCCTGACTGGTTGCATCAACGCCTGGTATGGCAACTGCTTGACATCAGACCTCAAGGCGCTACAGAGGGTAGTGCGTACGGCCTATACATCACTGGGGGCCAAGCTTCCTGCCATCCAGTACCTCTATACCAGGCGGTGTCAGAGGAAGGCCCTAAAAGTTGCCAAAGACTCCAGCCACCCTGGTCAAAGATTGTTCTCTCGGCTACCGCATGGCAAGCGGTACCGGAGCGCCAATTCTAGGTCCAGCTTCTACCGCCAAGCCATAAAACTGCTGAACAGCTAATCAAATGGCCACCCGGACAGTTTGCATTGACCCCCTTTTTTACGCTGCAGCTACTCGCTGTTTATTATCCATGCATAGTCACTTTACCACTTCCTACATGTAAATATTACCACAACTACCTGGACTAACCTGTAACCCCGCACATTGACTCGGTACTGCTACCCCCTGTATATAGCCTCAGTATTCTTATTTAATTTGTAAAACTTTAGTTAATTCATTAAATGTTTTCTTAACTCTTATTTTTCTTAAAACTACATTGTTGGTACTGTAAGTAAGCATTTCACGGTAAGGTCTACACCTGTTGTATTTGGCGCATGTGACAAATACAATTTGATTTGATTTTATGCTGAGCTGAATGTAATATCATGAATGATATTCAGTGACCATAACAACCGACTATTGTCCTGCTCCACCAGTGTCCAGGAGCTTCAATACATTGATGTGATTATTGTGCCTGTCTTCTCTCCCTGTTCAATATTATACAAATAAAACATAATTAAAATCCTTATTTAACCATTATTAAAACCATTCTGTGACACAGTGTTCATTATGTAACACATATTGAAGAGGTAACATATGAATTAATATACAGTATTCATTATGTAACACATATTGAAGAGGTATTCAATATGTAACACATATTGAAGAGGTATTCATTATGTAACACATATTGAAGATGTAACACATTAATATACAGTATTCATTATGTAACACATATTGAAGAGGTAACATATTAATATACAGTATTCATTATGTAACACATATTGAAGATGTAACACATTAATATACAGTATTCATTATGTAACACATATTGAAGAGGTATTCATTATGTAACACATATTGTTATTGCTGAACGCCGTGCCCGGACTGGGCACCGGCGCAGAGAAAGGCTCTGTCCATGGAGCGGGACTGGACGCCGTGCCTGGACTGAGCATCGGTGCAGTGGAAGGCTCCGGCCATGGAGCGGGACTGGACGCCGTGCCTGGACACCGGCACAGAGGAAGGCTCCGGCCATGGAGCGGGACTGGACACCGTGCCTGGACTGAGCATCGGCGCAGTGGAAGGCTCCGGCCATGGAGCAGGACTGGACGCCGTGCCTGGACCGAGCACCGGCGCAGAGGAAGGCTCCGGCCATGGAGCGGGACTGGACGCCGTGCCTGGACTGGGCATCGGCGCAGAGGAAGGCTCCGGCCATGCAGCGGGACTGGACGCCGTGCCTGGACTGAGCATCGGCGCAGTGGAAGGCTCCGGCCATGGCACCGGCGCAGTAAGCTCCGGGCCGTGGACCGTCACTGGAGGCTCTGATCTGTGAACCGTCGCTGGAAGCTCTGGACTGTGAACCGTCGCTGGAAGTTCTGGACTGTGAACCGTCGCTGGAAGCTCTGGACTGTGAATCGTCGTTGGAGGTTCCGTGCTGTAGACCGTCGCCGGAGAATCCGGACTGTACACACGCACTGGTGGACGAGTGAGTGGGGAGACGGCACAGGACGTACCGGGCTAGGAAGGAGCACTGGAGGCCTGGTGCGTGGAGCCGGCACAGGTGGCACCGGACTGATGACACGCTCTTCAGGACGAGTGCGGTGCAGAATACACCTAACCAACAGCTCCATCGACTCCCAGATGGTCTCTGGCTATCTCCTCGGCTTGGCCGACCGCCCCTTGTGCCTCCCCCCCCAAAAAGAATATTGGGGTTGCCCTTGGGCTGTTTGTGGCCGCGGACCCCGGCGTCGTCGCTGTCCTCCTTTACTCCTTGGCGACTCCCGCCAAGGAAGGGTCTCGCATGCACCTACTATTTCCTCCCATGACCAACTCTCCTTTACCTCCTGGGCACGCTGCTTGGTCATTACTTGGTGGGATATTCTGTCACAATCGTTGTATAAATAAGTGGACCAAGGCGCAGCGTGAGTAGAGTTCCACATTTTTATTGTAGTGAAACTTCCCAAAACAACAAAGAATTAACGAACGTGCAATATGTAGCGCACATAGGCACTAATACGAAACAAAACAATATCCCACATCCCAGGTGAGAAAAAGGACAAACTAAGTATAATCCCCAATTAGAGGCAACGATTATCAGCTGCCTCCAATTGGGAACCATACACACACCAACATAGAAAATAAAGACTAGAAACCCCCCTAGTCACGCCCTGACCTAAAACACCATAGAGAACCCCGAGGGCTCTCTATGGTCAGGGCGTGACACTACCAGTGTTTTAATTAGGTTTCTTGTTCTCATTGCTATTAAAATAAACCTTGCTGTGGGTAATTTGACAGAGTAGAACATTTCACAGAACCTACACCTATGGCGATTACATCCATTGGAGATTTGTCGTCATGGTAGACCTTTGGCTACCCAGTTTCCCTTAAAGAGAATGACTAATGGAACGTCGTCTCTTTGATTCAGTACCATTTGTAAAAAGAATAGTCTGTTGCTATAGCTACAGTTTTCAATGAATAAACCTATCCAGTCAATAATGACTTCAAATGGAACGCACTGCTGGGCTTTTAATGGGAATAGGTCAGGGTCTAGTGGTTTTCAAGCACAGAAAAACCTACAAAAAGAAATGCAAACTAAATATGAATTGAATGCCATTTTATTTGACAAGGATGAATCATTTTCATGTCTGAACTTCCTTTAACCAACCTAGAGTACAGAATCATCTCAGCAGATGGACTACATTTAACCAACCTAGGGTACAGAATCATCTCAGCAGATGGACTACATTTAACCAACCTAGAGTACAGAAACATCTCAGCAGATGGACTACATTTAACCAACCTAGAGTACAGAATCATCTCAGCAGATGGACTACATTTAACCAACCTAGAGTACAGAAACATCTCAGCAGATGGACTACATTTAACCAACCTAGAGTACAGAATCATCTCAGCAGATGGACTACATTTAACCGACCTAGAGTACAGAATCATCTCAGCAGATGGACTATATTTAACCAACCTAGAGTACAGAATCATCTCAGCAGATGGACTACATTTAACCAACCTAGGGTACAGAATCATCTCAGCAGATGGACTACATTTAACCAACCTAGAGTACAGAATCATCTCAGCAGATGGACTACATTTAACCAACCTAGAGTACAGAATCATCTCAGCAGATGGACTACATTTAACCAACCTAGAGTACAGAATCATCTCAGCAGATGGACTACATTTAACCAACCTAGAGTACAGAAACATCTCAGCAGATGGACTACATTTAACCAACCTAGAGTACAGAATCATCTCAGCAGATGGACTACATTTAACCAACCTAGAGTACAGAATCATCTCAGCAGATGGACTACATTTAACCAACCTAGAGTACAGAATCATCTCAGCAGATGGACTACATTTAACCAACCTAGAGTACAGAATCATCTCAGCAGATGGACTACATTTAACCAACCTAGAGTACAGAATCATCTCAGCAGATGGACTACATTTAACCGACCTAGAGTACAGAATCATCTCAGCAGATGGACTACATTTAACCAACCTAGAGTACAGAAACATCTCAGCAGATGGACTACATTTAACCGACCTAGAGTACAGAATCATCTCAGCAGATGGACTACATTTAACCAACCTAGAGTACAGAAACATCTCAGCAGATGGACTACATTTAACCAACCTAGAGTACAGAATCATCTCAGCAGATGGACTACATTTAACCAACCTAGAGTACAGAAACATCTCAGCAGATGGACTACATTTAACCAACCTAGAGTACAGAATCATCTCAGCAGATGGACTACATTTAACCAACCTAAAGTATAGAATCATCTCAGCAGATGGACTACATTTAACCAACCTAGGGTACAGAATAATCTCAGCAGATGGACTACATTTAACCAACCTAAAGTATAGAATCATCTCAGCAGATGGACTACATTTAACCAACCTAGGGTACAGAATCATCTCAGCAAACAAATTACTATTCTTGTCCTTTGAATTTCAACTTGAATTCTATTATTAGCTGATTAAATGCACTGGAGGAGCAAATAAAAAGGACCATTTCAACAGTATTCCAGATGTTGTCCATGGTGCTCAGCTACCTCAGCACCAGAATGTAGAGAGACTGGACTAGACCATGACCTTTTCACTTTCTCTTTGACAACTGGAGGAGTGGGGGCTAAAGACCCAGTCTCTTGTCACAGCATGACAGAAAATAAAGATCACACAGTCCCTTGTCACAGCGTGACAGAGAATAAAGATCACACAGTCCCTTGTCACAGCCCTCCCTCCCTCCATCCATCCCTCCAAAGTGACCTCTGCTACAGCCCACATCGTATCATCTCTGGTCAGGAACCAACAGAGGAAGGTGGCATGCATCTCATAATACCTCACACTCATTTAGAAACAGCAGCCAAATCTTCCCTTCTTTCCCTTTCTTTCCTTCCTTCCTTCCTTCCTTCCTTCCTTCCTTCCTTCCTTCCTTCCTTCCTTCCTTCCTTCCTTCCTTCCTTCCTTCCTTCCTTCCTTCCTTCCTTCCTTCCTTCCTTCCTTCCATCCCTCCCTCCCTCCCTCCCTCCCTCCCTCCCTTCAGACACTGGCCCCCTGCAGTCCAAAAACACGCTCGTCTCATAAACATAGCCCACACCTCAAACTTAGCTGAATGTAACATAGCCCACACCTCAAACCTAGCTGAATGTAACATAGCCCACACCTCAAACCTAGCCGATTGCTTTGGGGTGACTCAGATGCATGGAGGGAGGGTTTGACGTGAAGGATCTGACAGTGTTGGTGGTAGTAGTGTGAAGGCTCACCTCCCTCACACCATCTCCACTGCCCTCAGCGCCCAGCACATTAGTGCTGTCTGTCCTTCAGTCTGATTGGACCTCAAAGCACCCTCCCATGGCCAGCAGGGGTCTCCGGGCAGAGATGCAGGGGCTTGTTAGGAGAAGGTCACTGACTCACTGCTCATTGGCTGACAGCTGGTCTCACAACAGAACAATAACCAGGGGAAAAGGAGGGAGATGGAGATGGAGAGGGAGAAATGGCTGGAGGACGAGACAACAGAACAATAACCAGGGGAAAAGGAGGGAGATGGAAAGGGAGAAATGGCTGGAGGACGAGACAACAGAACAATAACCAGGGGAAAAGGAGGGAGATGGAGAGGGAGAAATGGCTGGAGGATGAGACAACAGAACAATAACCAGGGGAAAAGGAGGGAGATGGAGAGGGAGAAATGGCTGGAGGACGAGACAACAGAACAATAACCAGGGGAAAAGGAGGGAGATGGAGAGGGAGAAATGGCTGGAGGACGAGACAACAGAACAACAGCTCTGATATCACTAACCCGCAGTGCGCGGCTGGTCTTAAAGCAGAACAGAGCAGCTGTTAATATTGCTCAATCTATCTGTGAGCAGCTTATAAAGTCACATAAGTTCACACAGGGAGTGTTTGAGAGAGGATGTTCTGGATGCTAAGGCATGTTCCATGTGACCCCAAACTGTTCACACCCCTCTTGTTGGCGGAGAGAACATGTTGCAGTTTTAAAGCTACGTTCCCACAATTCTACACGTTGCAGTTTTAAAGCTAAGTTCCCACAATTCTACACATGTTGCAGTTTTAAAGCTAAGTTCCCACAATTCTACACATTTTGCAGTTTTAAAGCTAAGTTCCCACAATTCTACACATTTTGCAGTTTTAAAGCTAAGTTCCCACAATTCTACACATTTTGCAGTTTTAAAGCTAAGTTCCCACAATTCTACACATGTTGCAGTTTTAAAGCTAAGTTCCCACAATTCTACACATGTTGCAGTTTTAAAGCTAAGTTCCCACAATTCTACACATTTTGCAGTTTTAAAGCTAAGTTCCCACAATTCTACACATTTTGCATGGGGCAATGATTTTTTTGTTTTGTTTTAAAGCACATTTCCTGCAATTCTACGCATTCTTCCATGTCTTGTGTGTTTAAATGATCCGAGGATGAGTCAATCGACTCTAGGGGCTTAAAGTCTTGACTTCATTTTGACCAGCGTGTCACCTGTGCAACTAGAGGTGAAAACCTCTAGATCACTTTACTCCCCACACAGAAATGCATAAACTAGATCACTTTACTCCACACACAGAAATACATAACCTCTAGATCACTTTACTCCCCACACAGAAATGCATAACCTCTAGATCACTTTACTCCACACACAGAAATGCATAACCTCTAGATCACTTTACTCCACACATAGAAATGCATAACCTCTAGATCACTTTACTCCACACACAGAAATGCATAAACTAGATCACTTTACTCCCCACACAGAAATGCATAACCTCTAGATCACTTTACTCCACACATAGAAATGCATAACCTCTAGATCACTTTACTCCACACACAGAAATGCATAAACTAGATCACTTTACTCCACACACAGAAATGCATAAACTAGATCACTTTACTCCACACACAGAAGTGCATACAAGGCACTTCCTCGCCCTCCCTTTGGCAAATTAGACCATAACTCCAGTTGACAAGAAAAACATTCTAATAGGAAGAACCAGTGACACGCTCAATATGGAAGTGGTCCGATAAAGAGGAAGCTACAGGACTGTTTCGCTAGCACAGACTGGGGCCGTAAGGAAGCATTTCACTGTTAGTCTACAGGACTGTTTAGCTAGCACAGACTGGGGCCGTAAGGAAGCATTTCACTGTTAGTCTACAGGACTGTTTAGCTAGCACAGACTGGGGCCGTAAGGAAGCATTTCACTGTTAGTCTACAGGACTGTTTCGCTAGCACAGACTGGGGCCGTAAGGAAGCATTTCACTGTTAGTCTACAGGACTGTTTCGCTAGCACAGACTGGGGCCGTAAGGAAGCATTTCACTGTTAGTCTACAGGACTGTTTAGCTAGCACAGACTGGGGCCGTAAGGAAGCATTTCACTGTTAGTCTACAGGACTGTTTAGCTAGCACAGACTGGGGCCGTAAGGAAGCATTTCACTGTTAGTCTACAGGACTGTTTCGCTAGCACAGACTGCGGCCGTAAGGAAGCATTTCACTGTTAGTCTACAGGACTGTTTCGCTAGCACAGACTGGGGCCGTAAGGAAGCATTTCACTGTTAGTCTACAGGACTGTTTCGCTAGCACAGACTGGGGCCGTAAGGAAGCATTTCACTGTTAGTCTACAGGACTGTTTAGCTAGCACAGACTGCGGCCGTAAGGAAGCATTTCACTGTTAGTCTACAGGACTGTTTCGCTAGCACAGACTGGGGCCGTAAGGAAGCATTTCACTGTTAGTCTACAGGACTGTTTCGCTAGCACAGACTGGGGCCGTAAGGAAGCATTTCACTGTTAGTCTACAGGACTGTTTAGCTAGCACAGACTGGGGCCGTAAGGAAGCATTTCACTGTTAGTCTACAGGACTGTTTAGCTAGCACAGACTGCGGCCGTAAGGAAGCATTTCACTGTTAGTCTACAGGACTGTTTCGCTAGCACAGACTGGGGCCGTAAAGAAGCATTTCACTGTTAGTCTACAGGACTGTTTAGCTAGCACAGACTGGGGCCGTAAGGAAGCATTTCACTGTTAGTCTACAGGACTGTTTAGCTAGCACAGACTGGGGCAGTAAAGAAGCATTTCACTGTTAGTCTACAGGACTGTTTAGCTAGCACAGACTGGGGCCGTAAGGAAGCATTTCACTGTTAGTCTACAGGACTGTTTAGCTAGCACAGACTGGGGCAGTAAGGAAGCATTTCACTGTTAGTCTACAGGACTGTTTAGCTAGCACAGACTGGGGCCGTAAGGAAGCATTTCACTGTTTGTCTACACCTGTTGTTTACCAAGCACGTGACACATACAATTTGATTTGACCTAGCTATATCTGAACAGAGGGGGACTTCATATCTCTATATGTCAACAGAGGGGGACATTAGTAGTCTGTACCAGTCTCTTCAGCTAACATTTCACTCCTTGCTACTCCTTGTCATTGCCAATGAGACTGGCCTTTCGGCAATATCAACGTTCAATATGCGCTGGATTTACCTCAGTTGCTCATTGGTTGTTTGAAATAACATTCATATTTTCCAGGAAAACATGTGGAGCCTCAAATATAATTAGAATTTATAACAAATTCAAAAACAAACATTTAGCTGTTAGCTAGGCAAGTTGTTCTATTTTGAGGCTTAAAAATGTGTTTTGTGGTTGGAATTGCAGTATGTATTTTGTTAGAGAATTGGAGCTATGAGCTAGCAACTATTGATGTACTGGTTTCCTCTGGACAAACAAAAAAATTGTTGCTGAGCAACCAGATACCAAGGTGTTCTGGGGAGAAAAAAAGGATAGAGTTCCAAAATTTTCATAAAATCATTGTGATTGGAGGATAGCTGTGAGGGTGATCAAATCAGGATCAACTCCTCTGTTCTCCTAGAGCTCATTAACCTCTCTGCGCTACGGATCCCTTTTACGGGATCATTTTCCTAAACAACCGCTGAATTGCAGGGCGCAAAATATTACTAAAAATATTTATAATCATGCAATCACAAGTGAAATATACCAAAACACAGCGTAGATTGTTGTTAATCCACCTATCGTGTCAGATTTTGAAAATATGCTTTGCAGCGAAAGCAATCAAAGCTTTTGTGAGTGTATCAATCAATGCTACAACAGCTAGCCCCAAATTAGCATGGTCACGAAAGTCAGAAAAGCAATAAAATTAATCGCTTACCTTTGATAATCTTCGGATGTTTGCACTCACGAGACTCCTAATTACACAATAAATGTTATTTTTGATCGATAAATATGACTTTTATAACAACAAAAAAACGCCATTTGGGTTGCGCGTTATGTTCAGAAAACCAAAGCCTTGTTCCGTTCGACGAAAATGTTTTTTTATAATCAATCCTCAGGTTGTTTTTAACAAACATAATCGATAATATTTCAACCGGACCGTAACCTATTCAATAAAAGAGAGAAAGAAAATGGAGAGCTACCCCTCACGCGCGCAGGAACTTATCAGAGGACACCTGACTACTTTTGAAAAATCTCGCTCATTTTTCAAAATAAAAGCCTAAAACTATGTCTAAAGCCTGGTCACAGCCTGAGGAAGCCATTGGAAAAGGAATCTGGTTGATACCCCTTTAAATGGAAGAAAGACGGGCCAGGAAACACAGATTTTAAATTAAAAAAAATCACTTCCCGGGTTAGATTTCCTCAGGTTTTCGCCTGCAGAATCAGTTTTGTTATACTCACAGACAATATTTTGACAGTTTTGGAAACTTTGGAGTGTTTTCTATCCCAATCTGTAAATTATATGCATATTCTACAATCTGGACCTGAGAAATAGTCCATTTACCTTGGGAACGTTATTTAAAAAATAAATACAAAATCTGACCCCTAGCGTTAAGAGGTTTTAAATGCTCATATTTCAAGATGGCAGTAAAGCCATTCACTTTGGCACAATGACATGGAGTACAGGGAGTGGATTAGCTAAAGAGACTGGTACCCAGGCTAGGACATTAGACCTATAGTTGAACAGATGGGGGCATTCTAACTATATTTAAACAGAGGGGGAGAATAGACCTATATTTGAACAGAGGGGGACATTATAACTATATTTGAACAGATGAGATGACTAGGAGCAGAACAAAGTGTCTCCATCCTCGGTTTCTAGCTAGTCATGTTTGGCATAGGATAAAGAGTACAACGAGTGGAATGTTAGCACAAACGGACTAGTACCCAGGCTAGTTTCTAGATACCTGGAGCAACATTCCACAAATTTGTTCAGAGAAGTGGTGTGTTGGTAAATTCAATATAGAGTGCCAGAGTGCGCTCAGAGTGCGCTCAGAGTGCGCTCAGAGTGCGCTCAGAGTGCGCTCAGAGTGCGCTCAGAGTGCGCTCAGAGTGCGCTCAGAGTGCGCTCAGAGTGCGCTCAGAGTGCGCTCTGGACGTTTGTAAATTCAGAGTGTTGTCAGATTGTCCATTTGGCTAGCTTGCTAGCTACTTCCAGACACAAATGAGAGAACACCTCATTCTGACCATGTTACTCAGCGTAGCAGAGCTGGTTAGGCTGTTTTCATGTTATCTAGAGCGTTGGTGACTGTAACTGTGCTGCTGGCAACAATTTAATTACGCTTTTTTGCCAACGTTTACTGACACCGGCCATATTCAACAGGTGTTGAGCATTTGTAAATTCATAATTTATTCTGCACTTTGGCACACAGACGAGAGTGCTCTGAAATCGTCTCTGTCAAATAATTGGTTGCCGTAACAACCTCAAAATGTTTCTTCTATTTAAAAAAAAAACATTAAAAAACGCTGTATCCCGGAGGCATGAACAACACCATGAATGGTTGTTATGTAATCTCTAAATCAGGGGTTCTTAAACCTTTTCAGCCTGGGACCCAATTTACGCTTATGAAAACATGCAACTATACATAAATATTGGTACTTTTCACTGCCCTTATGCAGAAAACAAATGCAATATAGACAAATAGCAAATAACAATGAAATATAATAATATAAATAGCTATTCATGTTTATTTTTCCCCATTAAAAACACTCTTACAGTGCATTCGGAAAGAATTCAGACCCCTTGACTTTTTCCACATTTGTTAAATTACAGCCTTATTACATAAGCATTCAGACCCTTTACTCAGTACTTTGTTGAAGCACCTTTGGCAGTGATTTACAGTCTCAAGTCTTTTTGGGTATGACGCTACAAGCTTGGTACACTTGTATTTGGGGAGTTTCTCCCATTCTTCTCTGCAGATCCTCTCAAGCTCTGTCAGGTTGGCTGGGGAGCGTCGCTGCACAGATACAGTTGAAGTCGGAAGTTTACATACACTTAGGTTGGAGTCATTAAAACTCGCTTTTCAACCACTCCACACATTTCTTGTTAACATACTATAGTTTTGGCAAGTCGGTTAGGACATCTACTTTGTGCATGACACAAGTAATTTTTCCAACAATTGTTTGCAGACAGATTATTTCACTTATAATTCACTGTATCACAATTCCAGTGGGTCAGAAGTTTACATACACTAAGTTGACTGTGCCTTTAAACAGCTTGGAAAATTCCAGAAAATTATGTCATGGCTTTAGTAGCTTCTGATAGGCTAACTGACATCATTTGAGTCAATTGGAGGTGTACCTGTGGATGTATTTCAAGGCCTACCTTCAAACTCAGTGCCTCTTTGCTTGACATCATGGGAAAATCAAAATAAATCAGCCAAGACCTCAGAAAAATAATTGTGGACCTCCACAAGTCTGGTTCATCCTTGGGAGCAATTTCCAAACGCCTGAAGGTACCACGTTCATCTGTACAAACAATAGTACGCAAGTATAAACACCATGGGACCACGCAGCCGTCATACCGCTCAGGAAGGAGACGCGTTCTGTCTCCTAGAGATGAATGCACCTTGGTGCGAAAAGTGCAAATCAATCCCAGAACAACAGCAAAGGACCTTGTGAAGATGCTGGAGGAAACAGGTACAAAAGTGTCTATATCCACAGTGAAATGAGTCCTATATCGACATAACCTGAAAGGCCGCTCAGCAAGGAAGAAGCCACTGCTCCAAAACCGCCCTAAAAAGACAAGACTACGGTTTGCAACTGCACATGGGGACAAAGATCGTACTTTTTGGAGAAATGTCCTCTGGTCTGATGAAACAAAAATAGAACTGTTTGGCCGTAATGACCATTGTTATGTTTGAGGGAAGAAGGGGGAGGCTTGCAAACCGAAGAACACCAACCCAACCGTGAAGGACGGGGGTGGCAGCATCATGTTGTGGGGTGCTTTGCTGCAGGAGGGACAGGTGCACTTCACAAAATAGATGGCATCATGAGGCAGGAAATGTATGTGGATATATTGAAGCAACATCTCAAGTCATCAGTCAGGAAGTTAAAGCTTGGTCGCAAATTGGTCTTCCAAATGGACAATGACCCCAAGCATACTTCCAAAGTTGTGGCAAAATGGCTTAAGGACAACAAAGTCAAGGTTTTGGAGTGGCCATCACAAAGCCCTGACCTCAATCCTATAGAAAATGTGTGGCCAGAACTGAAAAAGCGTGTGCGAGCAAGGAGGCCTACAAACCTGACTCAGTTACATCAGCTCTGTCAGGAGGAATGGGACAAAATTCACCCAACTTATTGTGGGAAGATTGTGGAAGGCTACTCGAAACGTTTGACCCAAGTTAAACAATTTAAAGGCAATGCTACCAAATACTAATTGAGTGTATGTAAACTTCTGACCCACTGGGAATGTGATGAAAGAAATAAAAGCTGAAAGAAATCATTCTATCAACTATTATTCTGACATTTCACATTCGTAAAATAAAGTGGTGATCCTAACTGACCTAAGACAGGAAATTTTTACTTGGATTAAATGTCAGGAATTGTGAAAAACTGAGTTTAAATGTTTTTGGCTAAAGCGTGTGTAAACATCCGACTTCAACTGTATTTTCAGGTCTCTCCAGAGATGTTCAATCAGGTTCAAGTCAGAGCTCTGGCTGGGCCAGTCAAGGACATTCAGAGACTTGTCCCGAAGCCATTCCTGCGTTGTCTTGGCTGTGTGGTTAGGGTTGTTGTCTTGTTGGAAGGTGAACCTTCGTCCCAGACTGAGGTCCTGAGCGATCTGGAGCAGGTTTTCATCAAGGATCTCTCTGTACTTTGCTCTCTTTATCTTTGCCTCGATCCTGACTAGTCTCCCAGTCTCTGGGATGCTTCCACCACCATGCTTCACCGTAGGGATGGTGCCAGGTTTACTCTAGACGTGACGCTTGTCATTCAGGCCAAAGAGTTCAATCTTGGTTTCATCAGAACAGAGAATCTTGTTTCTCATGGTCTGAGAATCCTTTAGGTGCCTTTTGGCAAACTCCAAGCGAGCTGTCATGTGCATTTTACTGAGGAGTGGCTTCCGTCTGGCCACTCTACCATAAAGGCCTGATTGGTGGAGTGCTGCAGATATGGTTATCCTTCTGGAAGGTTCTCCCATCTCCACATAGAAACTCTGAAGCTCTGTCAGAGTGACCATCGGGTTCTTGGTCACCTCCCTGACCGAAACCCTTCTCCCCTGGGGCGGCAGGTAGCCTGGCGGGTAGGAGCTTTGGGCCAGTAACAGAAAGGTTGCTGGATTGAATCACCGAGCTGATGATATTCCCCAGGCACCGATGATGTGGATGTCGATTAAGGCAGCCCCCCCACACCTCTCTGATTCAGAGGTTGGGTTAAATGCGGAAGACACATTTCAGTTGAATGCATTCAATTGTACAACTGACTAGGTATTCCTCTTTCCCGATTTCTCAGTTTGGCCGGGTGGCCAGCTCTAGGATGAGTCTTGGTGGTTCCAAACTTCTTACACTTAAGAATGATGGAGGCCAATGTGTTCTTGTAAGGTGTGCGTGTTGGTGGCAGGGAAGTCAGGTGCAGGAGAACGAACTTGGTATAAACGGAGTCATTTAATAAGAACTTACAAACAAACTCCAAAAACCAAAATATACACAAATGTATAAAATGGGTACAAAACCTGTTGCGCACCAACACATACTAGCACTAACATACAATCAAACAATCTCCGACAAGGACATGAGGGGAAACAGAGTGTTAAATACACAACATGTAATTGATGGGATATGAACCAGGTGTGAAGGAAGACAAGACTTAAACAATGGAAAATGAAAAATGGATTAGTGATGGCTAGAAGATCGGTGACGTCGACCGCTGAACACCGCCCGAACAAGGAGCGGGACCAACTTTGGCAGAAGTCGTGACAGTACCCCCCTTGAACCGCGGCTGGACCCGCGCATCGGCACCGACCTCAGGGACGACCCGGAGGGCGAGGCGCAGGGCGATCCGGATGGAGACGGTGGAAATCTCGCAGCATAGAAGGATCCAACATGTCGTCCACTAGACCCCAGCATCTCTCCTCCGGACCATACCCCTCCCAGTCCACGAGGTACTGAAGGCCCCTCGCCCGACGTCTCGAATCCAGTATGGAACGAAAGGAGTACGCCGGGTCCCCCTCGATGTCCAGAGGGGGTGGAAGAACCTCCCGCACCTCAGACTCCTGGAGCGGGCCAGCCACCACTGGCCTGAGGAGAGACACATTGAACGAGGGGTTAATGAGGTAATCGGGGGGAAGCTGTAACCTGTAACATACCTCGTTCACTCTCCTCAGGACTTTAAATGGCCCCACAAACCGACCCAGCTTCCGACAGGGCAGGCGGAGGGGCAGGTTTCGGTTTCAGACCCCGTCCGGGGCCTCACTGCGGTGACGGTCTGCAACCCTTTTCTGGCGTAGTACGGCGCGCTGAAGGTGGACATGTGCGGCGTCCCATGTTTCCTCCGCGTGCCGGAACCAGTCGTCCACCGCAGGAGCCTCGGTCTGACTCTGATGCCAAGGAGCCAGAACCGGCTGATACCCCAAGACACACTGGAAGGGAGAAGGTTAGTGGAGGAGTGGCGGAGCGAGTTCTGGGCCATCTCTGTCCAGGGCACGAACGCCGCCCACTCCCCCGGCCGGTCCTGGCAATAAGACCTCAGAAACCTACCCACATCCTGGTTAACTCTCTCCACCTGCCCGTTACTCTCGGGGTGAAAACCTGAGGTAAGGCTGACCGCCGAACACCGCCCGAACAAGGTGCGGGACCGACCTCGGCAGAAGTCGTGACAGTTCTTGGGGACCTTCAATGCTGCAGACATTTTTTGGTACCCTTCCTCAGATCTGTGCCTCAACACAATCCTGTCTTGGATTTCAACAGACAATTCCTTTGACCTCATGGTTTGGTTTTTGCTCTGACATGAACTGTGGGTCTTTATATATAGACAATTGTCCAATCAATTGAATTTACCACAGGTGGACTCCAATCAAGTTGTAGAAACATCTCAAGGATGATCAATGGAAACAGGATGCACTTGAGCTCAATTTCGAGTCTCATCGCAAAGGGCCTGAATATTTATGCAAACAAAGTATTTCCGTTGTTTTTCATACATTTACATTTCTAAAAACCTGTTTTCGCTTTGTCATTATGGGGTATTGGTAGAGATTGATGAGGATTTTTATTTATTTAATCAATTTTAGACTAAGGCTGTAACTTAACAAAATGTGGGAAAGGGAAGGGGTCTGAATACTTTCCAAATTCACTGTACTCATCTGTCTAGGTTGGAACTGTTGCTGTTAAAATATAAGAAATTATTTTCATTCTGAACTGGAATAAGCTGATTGATCACATCACACAGATGTAGAGCAGAAAACACACACAGTCCTAATGAGAGGTGTGTGGCTGGTTGAAGCTTTCAACAAGCATTTCTATTCCGGGTTCAGTATTTAACAGTGCAACCCAGAGGTCATGCTCAGCATGGAGTCTGTTTCTGTACTTGTTTTTTAAGTATGCCAGAGTTGAGAACCCTGACTCACATCGGTATGTGGTGCCAAACAGGACCAGAACATCTACTGCTATCTCAGTCAGGCAGGAGACCACTTCCTGCTGTAGATGAGCAACCCAGAACTGTGTGTGGGTTTGCCTCAAACAGCATCAATCAGTTTATTCCAGTTCAGAATAAAAATGATTACTTGTATTTTAACAGCAACAGTTCCAACCTAGACTTGTTGTTTTCAACAATCCTTTCTACAGTAAGTTGTACAGTAGGCCCGATCATTTTATCTTCAAAATATACAGTACTGTAACTTAAGGGTTGCACAGTAGCTAGCTAGCTTGCTTGCTTTGGCTAATATTAGCAATCTAACTAACGTTAATAGCTGTGTACAATGGAATTGTTTGAAAGGGAAACTCACATCCAAGTTACTACTTTGAGAGATTGTACTCCTTTATTTCTGCTTACCTGTTATAAAATGACAACAAGCTAGTTGACTTACTTTTCCACTGTCGGAGCACTGTTTCCTGAAGCATTCTGCCCTGCTCTGAAAGAACTCCCTGGGTTTACCATCATGCTGTGGATGTTTGGTCAGAATGTGTTGTTTTAATGTGTTCGTTTTGAGAGACTCATTTACTAAGCACTTCCCCGCACAAAAGACATTGGTGGGCGCTCCTCGTTATTTCTCAAAGTTTGTATGAAACCAAGAGAGAGAAACGTATCGCTGTATTTGCGTTTAATGACGATTGAGCTGTCAGAATTTATGGCTAGCTTGACTACATTTGATGACAGCGGCGAGTGAGAATAACAAGTCATTGGCTGACAGCGCATCATCTGCTGCTGAACGACAGCGCTGCATCGTGAGGGTCGCGGAGTGATCTTCAAGAAAACTGCAGAAAAAAAGATCCGGTAAACCGCGAAGCACACCGTCTTCTCCCTCTCCCTCGCGCAGCTGCCGAACTGACACAGCTGCTAAGCAGAGAGCGCAATGAACAGAGGCCATTTGTACTTGGCCAAATCAATTCCAGTAATTAATGAAATAATGATACATTTGCTCTAACACGTCGCGACCCACCATTAACAGGTCCGGTCGCGACCCATACTAAACAAGGTGAGAGAACTTTAATTATAAATATGAAAGATAGACACCAAAAGGACAAACTTCGATTATATTTACAAATGTTGGAAGCAATTATTACAAAAATATCGTTCTTTAGCTTAAAATACATGTTCAGTGCATAGAAATACTAATAATTTACACATGTAAATACAACATGTAAAGCGTTTTTAAAAAACGTAACAGGGTCATGTATGTAGGTTAGAAAGATAAACTATTTTATTTGAAGTTAGATATATAAATAGCGATATAAATAAATTATGAACTTTTTCTCTGCTTCCAAACTTCAAAGCCAAGCAGATGTCAAAGGTTATATTCTTCTTAGTATCACTGGCATCTGTGGATCAAATGAATGAAAAGGTGTTATTACATGTGTTGTAATATGGCTGTTCAACCACGGTCTCTGAGGACACAAACATTTCTGATGTACATCAGGGACGGATTCATTCAGACCTTGAACATCAGCTGAGTGGACTCTCTGACCAAGTAATGGCATACATTTATCAATTAACTACTATCAAAACGATCAAACTAACGAGTCAAAAGGGGTGTGTCTCAAGTTGCACTCTACCTGCAAGAGGTTGAAGTGCTGTTTGTTGTTAGCACAGGCAGTATGGTTCAGGTGACATGCAGGGTAGGATGGTCTGAGTCCTGGGTTAGAGTGGGCTGTGGGGACAGGTTAGTGCGGTCTGGGACACAGTCACACCTGTCAACATCTATGTCACAGTCCACCGTTCTCATATTGGGAGAGAAGTCTGGAACAAACAGAGAGAAAAACATAGGAATGACTTAATATTACTACAGGGACCAGACCAGGGAAAATGGAACGAGAACAAAACAAAACATGAGAATAACGACTTCCTACAGAGACTATATAATATCCTGAATAACACCCTGATTTAGCATCCCCAGCGCATTACAATGGAATGGTCCCCAAAGTGCAAACACTGCCCAAACTGGTGCTGCATACCAGCTAAATCTATATATATCTATACCACTGATATATCTACCAGTGGTACTAAGCTGGTTGTTCAGTGGAGGGGTAGGACACAGTGGTAGACTAACCTGGTTGTTCAGTGGAGGGGTAGGACACAGTGGTAGACTAACCTGGTTGGTCAGTGGAGGGGTAGGACACAGTGGTAGACTAACCTAGTTGGTCAGTGGAGGGGTAGGACACAGTGGTAGACTAACCTGGTTGTTCAGTGGAGGGGTAGGACACAGTGGTAGACTAACCTGGTTGTTCGGTGGAGGGGTAGGACACAGTGGTAGACTAACCTGGTTGGTCAGTGGAGGGGTAGGACACAGTGGTAGACTAACCTGGTTGGTCAGTGGAGGGGTAGGACACAGTGGTAGACTAACCTGGTTGGTCAGTGGAGGGGTAGGACACAGTGGTAGACTAACCTGGTTGGTCAGTGGAGGGGTAGGACACAGTGGTAGACTAACCTGGTTGTTCAGTGGAGGGGTAGGACACAGTGGTAGACTAACCTGGTTGGTCAGTGGAGGGGTAGGACACAGTGGTAGACTAACCTGGTTGTTCAGTGGAGGGGTAGGACACAGTGGTAGACTAACCTGGTTGGTCAGTGGAGGGGTAGGACACAGTGGTAGACTAACCTGGTTGGTCAGTGGAGGGGTAGGACACAGTGGTAGACTAACCTGGTTGGTCAGTGGAGGGGTAGGACACAGTGGTAGACTAACCTGGTTGGTCAGTGGAGGGGTAGGACACAGTGGTAGACTAACCTGGTTGTTCAGTGGAGGGGTAGGACACAGTGGTAGACTAACCTGGTTGGTCAGTGGAGGGGTAGGACACAGTGGTAGACTAACCTGGTTGTTCAGTGGAGGGGTAGGACACAGTGGTAGACTAACCTGGTTGTTCAGTGGAGGGGTAGGACACAGTGGTAGACTAACCTGGTTGTTCAGTGGAGGGGTAGGACACAGTGGTAGACTAACCTGGTTGTTCAGTGGAGGGGTAGGACACAGTGGTAGACTAACCTGGTTGTTCAGTGGAGGGGTAGGACACAGTAGTACTAACCTGGTTGTTCAGTGGAGGGGTAGGACACAGCGGTAGACTAACCTGGTTGTTCAGTGGAGGGGTAGGACACAGCGGTAGACTAACCTGGTTGTTCAGTGGAGGGGTAGGATACACAACGGTCGGCCATGCAGTCCCAGATCAACCCACTGGCACACAGGCGCCTGGAGTTCTCTGATTTAGAGAGCTGACGCATCGGAGAGCACCTGCAGACAAACACACAGCCTGGTTAGTGCTATAAGGGTACGACTAGAGAGAGTGTGTGTGTGTGTTTATGTTAGTGTGTGTGTGTGTATCTTTACATCTGGACTCACCCGCTCCTCCTGTGAGAGCGTATATGGGCTTGCCGTCGGATCAGGGGTGGTTCCATACACTTACACTCTGTGTGATTGGCTACCTTTATCAACACCGGCTCAGGTCCGTATTTGAACGGTATCACACTCAGCAGCTGCAGGACGAAAAGTGTCAGAACACATTAGTCCGTTTCTGGAGTCAGCGATCCATTTTGTAGAGAGAGCTGTATTTTATTTGACTCATTGATGGCCCAATGATGTGCATAGTGTACATTACGTAGTCTGTACGTTCTATATATATTCACATTCTCCAAAATCCTTGTAAAGCACTTATCATAATCACAATTGTCTTAAAACATAAATCAGGGGTCCCCAACTACATCAGGGGTCCCCAACTACATCAGGGGTCCCCAACTACATCAGGGGTCCCCAACTATATCAGGGGTCCCCAACTATATCAGGGGTCCCCAACTACATCAAGGGTCCCCAACTATATCAGGGGTCCCCAACTACATCAGGGGTCCCCAACTACATCAGGGGTCCCCAACTATATCAGGGGTCCCCAACTACATCAACGGTCCCCAACTATATCAGGGGTCCCCAACTACATCAGGGGTCCCCAACTATGGCCGCAGGACGATTTTTTGTTGGAGCGGATGGTCGAGGGGCCGGAACATAATTACAATAATTTGTACACTGCAAACATCCAAAAAGAGGTTGTATTTAAAAATAGACAATTTCATACATTGATTACATTGAGACACGATTAAATATCATTTTTTTTTATTAGTAGGAATACTTGGGAACAGATTTCCTAAATTAAACACATTTTTAGCTGAATTCCTGGTGATTTTAAAAGTATTTTTTAGACCAAAAACTATAAAATCATATTTAAAAAAATATATATATTTATTTACTAAAAACGGCCCCTGCCATAAATCATTGCCATTTATTAAGAATAATATTAATAATGCATTTTATTTGTAATACACTTTCTAACAAATATTTAAAGAGGAAATGCTCACTGTTTTATTAACATAGGCAGTACTTGTGTTTCTGCACGAGACACCCTCTTTGTTGCAGCATCCGTTACACCTGAAGACGGACACGCAGGGGGGCTTGAAGAACATGGAGGTCGTGGTGCCCAGTTCCTTTGCCACGTCTACACACGTCTCTCTGGGCATGCACTGGGTCTTCTGCCACTCATCGTCTATAGCTGATGATTACATACACACAACACCAACAGTTACACACAGAACAAAACTAATAGCCACTATGGAGACTTGCTTTGGGTACCGTCTGGGTACACTCACATTCTAACCTCAAAACATGCATTAGCAACCTGGAATTAATGTCTTGGCTTTTGCTTGGAGGGTTAACACAGTCTCGAGAAGACCCAGGGTTCAAACCAGTCTGTCTCATACTTTATGACTATCTCCAGGGAGAACATTAAATAATGCCCAGCCTTTAGCTCAGAGGTCTAACACATTCTTGTAGTGCACAGTAGACGCAGATATTGAACCCACATACCTTTGAGTATCCCGAGGCTGTAGGAGCCAGCAGCATATCTCAACAAACAATACCAAAGCTTTAGCTTAGAGAGCCAACACAGTTTTGAGGAGACCCAGGTTTCGACCCCACATACCTTTGAGTATCTCCAGGCTGTAGGATGCTACAGCGTAGCGCGTGGAGCGGTGTGACCCAGATCCAGCGGAGGAGGAGGAGGAACGGTGGTTGGGCTGCTGAGAGGAAGAGGATGAGGGCGACGTCTCCAGGTGTTTGAGTTTTAGACCACACTTCCACAGCTTCCAGTCAGGGAAGTCTGTCAGCATGAGCAGCTCGTCCAGACTGGAGGCCGAACGCACATCCCTCTCCCACTTCTCCTGGTTGATCACCTGCAGGGAGGAGAGGAGGAGGACACAAATCATTTAATGATATATGTTGTTTTAAAGACCGGATAGAAAATAAGCTCCAACACGCTGGTAAAGTGTTGAAAAACATTGTTAGTTGGTTTGTGAGAGTCAACAGTCTCACCACAAGAGGGCAGCACTCTTACATCCAAGTCAGGATAAACTGTAGATGCCATTGAGGCCGGCTTACAAGGACTGGACTGAGCTGATGATACATGCAAGTCAGTCTGATTCCTCACACTCACATCCACCTCTGACTGTGCTATTATTGCCCAAAGCCAGGTACCACAGACCATTAACAGCTGTCCTGGGATTTAAGATTTAGACTATCATCATTTAGATCACAACAGATACAAAAACAATCAGTGCTTCTGTGTATTATAGTATTATAGCACTACATTACTATAGTACTACAGTATTATAGTACCACAGTATTGTAGTATTTAAGTACCACAGTATTATAGTACTATAGCACCTCGGTAGTATAGTACTACAGTATTATAGTACTATGGTATTATAGTATTATAGTACTACAGTATTATAGTGCCACAGTATTGTAGTATTATGGTACTACAGTATTATAGCACTACAGTAGTATAGTACTACAGTATTATAGTAATACAGTGTAATAGTATTATAGTACTACAGTTTTATAGTACTACAGTATTATAGTACTATGTGTGTAATCATTACTTCTTCTCATTCCCATGATGGTTTATAGCTGGGATGAGAGGATGCCCATTGTACCCCAAATGCACAGTAGATCCCCTGGCATCAGCCCATAGACAACATAACAGCTGGGAATGTGGAGTTGGCTGGGGTGGCATTAAGGGGTAGTGGGAGGCAGGAGTTCCCAGGGTCCACCTGTTGAGGAGCTCTAGGAGCTCTGAGAAGACAAGCTTCCTCCTTCCCATGGAGCAGAGGATGGAGGAGAGACACAGAACATCGGGAGACCTAGCTACTGTTTCCCACAGAGACAAGCTAACAACTGCTGCTGCACATGCTAGTGCAGATAACAAGCAGGTAGGTCACTAACTAACAAATATACAGTACTACTGCAGATAACAAGCAAGTAGATCACTAACTAACAAATATACAGTACTACTGCAGATAAGCAGGTAGATCACAAACTAACAAATATACAGTACTACTGCAGATAAGCAGGTAGATCACAAACTAACAAATATACAGTACTACTGCAGATAACAAGCAGGTAGGTCACAAACTAACAAATATACAGTACTACTGCAGATAAGCAGGTAGATCACAAACTAACAAATATACAGTACTACTGCAGATAACAAGCAGGTAGGTCACAAACTAACAAATATACAGTACTACTGCAGATAACAAGCAGGTAGATCACAAACTAACAAATATACAGTACTACTGCAGATAACAAGCAGGTAGGTCACAAACTAACAAATATACAGTACTACTGCAGATAACAAGCAGGTAGGTCACAAACTAACAAATATACAGTACTACTGCAGATAACAAGCAGGTAGGTCACAAACTAACAAATATACAGTACTACTGCAGATAACAAGCAGGTAGGTCACAAACTAACAAATATACAGTACTACTGCAGATAACAAGCAGGTAGATCACTAACTAACAAATATACAGTACTACTGCAGATAAGCAGGTAGATCACTAACTAACAAATATACAGTACTACTGCAGATAACAAGCAGGTAGATCACAAACTAACAAATATACAGTACTACTGCAGATAAGCAGGTAGATCACTAACTAACAAATATACAGTACTACTGCAGATAACAAGCAGGTAGATCACAAACTAACAAATATACAGTACTACTGCAGATAACAAGCAGGTAGGTCACTAACTAACAAATATACAGTACTACTGCAGATAACAAGCAGGTAGATCACTAACTAACAAATATACAGTACTACTGCAGATAACAAGCAGGTAGATCACTAACTAACAAATATACAGTACTACTGCAGATAACAAGCAGGTAGATCACTAACTAACAAATATACAGTACTACTGCAGATAACAAGCAGGTAGATCACAAACTAACAAATATACAGTACTACTGCAGATAACAAGCAGGTAGATCACAAACTAACAAATATACAGTACTACTGCAGATAACAAGCAGGTAGATCACAAACTAACAAATATACAGTACTACTGCAGATAACAAGCAGGTAGGTCACTAACTAACAAATATACAGTACTACTGCAGATAACAAGCAGGTAGGTCACAAACTAACAAATATACAGTACTACTGCAGATAACAAGCAGGTCACGAATGTGTGGAGAGATGGACCAAGGCGCAGCGGATGTAGAGTTCCACATATTTATTATAAAGTGAAACTTAGCAAAAACCATAAAACAATAAAGAAACAACGAAACGTGACTATGTGGTACACATGCACAAAACACAAAATAATATCCCACAAACACAGGTGGGAACAATAACTACTTAAATATGATCCCCAATTAGAGACAATGATTACCAGCTGCCTCTAATTGGGAATCATACAAATCACCAACATAGAATTATTAAACTAGAACCCCACATAGAAATAATAAACTAGAATACCCCCCAGTCACGCCCTGACCTACTACACCATAGAGAAACAAAGGCTCTCTATGGTCAGGGCGTGACACAGGTAGGTCACAAACTAACTAATATACTGTGTTACTGCAGATAACAAGCAGGTAGATCACTAACTATTATACTGTGTTACTGCAGATAACAAGCAGGTAGGAAAATCAGACCACAATAATTCTGAAACTTGTGTGGTCTCTCTCAGTGCCCTACAGGCCAACATGGAGAATGGGAACAGTCACGTGTACAACTCCAAACACATTGGAGGAAACCCCTCTGAGTCTGGTATTACAGCTGACCAGTCCTATGGAGCTGTGGCTTCTTCCCTGCCTCCACTTATAGTGTTCAAATCATAACTAAATTCACTCTCTGCACACTATTACCCAAAAAACTAAGACATTACATTATGACTGTGCTGGTGTAATGTAAATATAACAACAAAATGTTGCAATTTAAATTGTCTATTGTTGCCAATTGTAAAAGTTCAAAATCATAATAACCTTTTATACATTTACAATATAAAAAGGGTGCGGTCGGATTTGTTGAGAAAGACGAATAGCGAGGGAATAAGGGACTTCCATTAATTTATGAGATGGGAAGGGAAACCCACAGAACAGATGGAAAGTTTAATAAACAACGGAGAGGAGAGGCCGGGTCAGAGGCAGAGAAAAGGACTGTCATGCAATATAAAACTTGCCAAACAGAAACGGTTTTCATTAATTTCTTCCAGTCGTTGTAACGACATGAGCCGCCACTGATCTGTTCAATATGTGAGGATTGTGACGTTAGTGTGTAGCTGGCTGCTTCCTCTATGTGAGGATTGTGACGTTAGGGTGTAGCTGGCTGCTTCCTCTATGTGAGGATTGTGACGTTAGGGTGTAGCTGGCTGCTTCCTCCATGTGAGGATTGTGACGTTAGGGTGTAGCTGGCTGCTTCCTCTATGTGAGGATTGAGACGTTACGGTGTAGCTGGCTGCTTCCTCTATGTGAGTATTGTGACGTTAGGGTGTAGCTGGCTGCTTCCTCTATGTGAGGATTGTGACGTTAGGGTGTAGCTGGCTGCTTCCTCTATGTGAGGATTGTGACGTTAGGGTGTAGCTGTCTGCTTCCTCTATGTGAGGATTGTGACGTTAGGGTGTAGCTGGCTGCTTCCTCTATGTGAGGATTGTGACGTTAGGGTGTAGCTGGCTGCTTCCTCTATGTGAGGATTGTGACGTTAGGGTGTAGCTGGCTGCTTCCTCTATGTGAGGATTGTGACGTTAGGGTGTAGCTGGCTGCTTCCTCTATGTGAGGATTGTGACGTTAGGGTGTAGCTGGCTGCTTCCTCTATGTGAGGATTGTGACGTTAGGGTGTAGCTGGCTGCTTCCTCTATGTGAGGATTGTGACGTTAGGGTGTAGCTGGCTGCTTCCTCTATGTGAGGATTGTGACGTTAGGGTGTAGCTGGCTGCTTCCTCTATGTGAGGATTGTGACGTTAGGGTGTAGCTGGCTGCTTCCTCTATGTGAGGATTGTGACGTTAGGGTGTAGCTGGCTGCTTCCTCTATGTGAGGATTGTGACGTTAGGGTGTAGCTGGCTGCTTCCTCTATGTGAGGATTGTGACGTTAGGGTGTAGCTGGCTGCTTCCTCTATGTGAGGATTGTGACGTTAGGGTGTAGCTGTCTGCTTCCTCTATGTGAGGATTGTGACGTTAGGGTGTAGCTGGCTGCTTCCTCTGTGTGAGGATTGTGACGTTAGGGTGTAGCTGGCTGCTTCCTCTATGTGAGGATTGTGACGTTAGGGTGTAGCTGGCTGCTTCCTCTATGTGAGGATTGTGACGTTAGGGTGTAGCTGGCTTCTTCCTCTATGTGAGGATTGTGACGTTAGGGTGTAGCTGGCTGCTTCCTCTATGTGAGGATTGTGACGTTAGGGTGTAGCTGGCTGCTTCCTCTATGTGAGGATTGTGACGTTAGGGTGTAGCTGGCTGCTTCCTCTATGTGAGGATTGTGACGTTAGGGTGTAGCTGGCTGCTTCCTCTATGTGAGGATTGTGACGTTAGGGTGTAGCTGGCTGCTTCCTCTATGTGGGGATTGTGACGTTAGGGTGTAGCTGGCTGCTTCCTCTATGTGAGGATTGTGACGTTAGGGTGTAGCTGGCTGCTTCCTCTATGTGAGGATTGTGACGTTAGGGTGTAGCTGGCTGCTTCCTCTATGTGAGGATGGTGACGTTAGGGTGTAGCTGGCTGCTTCCTCTATGTGAGGATTGTGACGTTAGGGTGTAGCTGGCTGCTTCCTCTATGTGAGGATTGTGACGTTAGAGTGTAGCTGGCTGCTTCCTCTATGTGAGGATTGTGACGTTAGGGTGTAGCTGGCTGCTTCCTCTATGTGAGGATTGTGACGTTAGGGTGTAGCTGGCTGCTTCCTCTATGTGAGGATTGTGACGTTAGGGTGTAGCTGGCTGCTTCCTCTATGTGAGGATTGTGACGTTAGGGTGTAGCTGGCTGCTTCCTCTATGTGAGGATTGTGACGTTAGGGTGTAGCTGGCTGCTTCCTCTATGTGAGGATTGTGACGTTAGGGTGTAGCTGGCTGCTTCCTCTATGTGCGGATTGTGACGTTAGGGTGTAGCTGGCTGCTTCCTCTATGTGAGGATTGTGACGTTAGGGTGTAGCTGGCTGCTTCCTCTATGTGAGGATTGTGACGTTAGGGTGTAGCTGACTGCTTCCTCTATGTGAGGATTGTGACATTAGGGTGTAGCTGGCTGCTTCCTCTATGTGAGGATTGTGACGTTAGGGTGTAGCTGGCTGCTTCCTCCATGTGAGGATTGTGACGTTATGATGTAGCTGGCTGCTTCCTCTTTGTGAGGATTGTGACGTTAGGGTGTAGCTGGCTGCTTCCTCTATGTGAGGATTGTGACGTTAGGGTGTAGCTGGCTGCTTCCTTTATGTGAGGATTGTGACGTTAGGGTGTAGCTGGCTGCTTCCTCTATGTGAGGATTGTGACGTTAGGGTGTAGCTGGCTGCTTCCTCTATGTGAGGATTGTGACGTTAGGGTGTAGCTGGCTGCTTCCTCTATGTGAGGATTGTGACGTTAGGGTGTAGCTGGCTGCTTCCTCTATGTGAGGATTGTGACGTGAGGGTGTAGCTGGCTGCTTCCTCCATGTGAGGATTGTGACGTTAGGGTGTAGCTGGCTGCTTCCTCTATGTGAGGATTGTGACGTTAGGGTGTAGCTGGCTGCTTCCTCTATGTGAGGATTGTGACGTTAGGGTGTAGCTGGCTGCTTCCTCTATGTGAGGATTGTGACGTTAGGGTGTAGCTGGCTGCTTTCTCTATGTGAGGATTGTGACGTTAGGGTGTAGCTGGCTGCTTCCTCTATGTGAGGATTGTGACGTTAGGGTGTAGCTGGCTGCTTCCTCTATGTGAGGATTGTGACGTTAGGGTGTAGCTGGCTGCTTCCTCTATGTGAGGATTGTGACGTTAGGGTGTAGCTGGCTGCTTCCTCTATGTGAGGATTGTGACGTTAGGGTGTAGCTGGCTGCTTCCTCTATGTGAGGATTGTGACGTTAGGGTGTAGCTGGCTGCTTCCTCTATGTGAGGATTGTGACGTTAGTGTGTAGCTGGCTGCTTCCTCTATGTGAGGATTGTGACGTTAGGGTGTAGCTGGCTGCTTCCTCTATGTGAGGATTGTGACGTTAGTGTGTAGCTGGCTGCTTCCTCTATGTGAGGATTGTGACGTTAGGGTGTAGCTGGCTGCTTCCTCTATGTGAGGATTGTGACGTTAGGGTGTAGCTGGCTGCTTCCTCTATGTGAGGATTGTGACGTTAGGGTGTAGCTGGCTGCTTCCTCTATGTGAGTATTGTGACGTTAGAGTGAGCTGGCTGCTTCCTCTTAAACCAGACATACAAGGAGTTTTCTTTTCCCTCTTCTGCAATTTAGACCCGGGGGAAAGCAGGGCCCAAGGGGAGATATCGGGAGATTGAGAGAGAGTGAGTGAGGGGGGAGAGAGACAGACAGCGAACAAGAGAGAGAGTGAGTGAGGGGGGAGAGAGACAGACAGCGAACAAGAGAGAGGAGAAAGAGTGAGTGAGGGGGGAGAGAGACAGACAGTGAACAAGAGAGAGGAGAGAGAGTGAGTGAGGGGGGAGAGAGACAGAAGAGAGCGAAGAAGAGCAAGAGAAAGAAGTGATTGATAATTTAGGAAGTTGAAACGCTCCTCTCTCCAGGTCAGTGAGATCTTGTTACCGGTGACGCATGCATTTGCACTTCCAATACATATGCACCGTTTACATAAGAGGCACTCACACACTGCTCATTAGACTATGTCAGCTCTGATCTTCATGGACATCTCACAGGTGGTGTGTGTGTGGTTTCTCTTCGCCCCCTGCCAACTGGTCAGCGCTAGTTTTATTAGCTCACATGGTGAGTTGTAAGGAGAGTTGATTCGGTTCATAAGAACACAAAGATGGACTCAAACCCGGTGTCTCCAGAGGGAGACACGCGTCTGCATTTCATGACATACTGGTCATTAATAAATAGCCTCTTGATGATGGTGATGACTCGTGCATTGAATCCACAGAATGAGAGCCTGAGCAGAATATGAGTTAGCAGATGAAACAGTGTCTGGTCTGGACATTGAAGCCATACAGAAATGAAGTACATAGACACTGGACACTTACCCTGAGAGAGCTGGGATCATCCTGAACCTTTTCTGGCATTCCCAACTTCACCAACACCAGCATCATTCCAACACTGGCAGCAAGCATACTCTGTATCTTCTGGTTCAATGCTGTATCTCAATCTCTCTTGTGTTCAAAGTTCTCCTTCTGTCTCTGTACGGTCAATCCTTCAGTCTCTGGACAGAAGTTCTATAACAGAGAGCCGTTTCTCTAATGGGTAATCCCCTGTAACAGAGAGATGTTTCTGTATTGGGTAATCCTCTATAATAGAGAGCAGAGCCAGAGGAAGGAGTCTCCTCACTACAGACCAGCCCCTCTCAGACCGGCGCTGACTCCTCAGACCACACACAAGCTCCTGTCACGGTCCCTGTGGTTACAGACACCTCTCTCTCTCTCCCTGGTCACAGACACCTCTTTCCCTCTCCGTCTGGTCATAGACACCTCTCTCTCTCCCCTTGGTCACAGACACCTCTCTTTCTCCGTCTGGTCACAGAGACCTCTCCCTCTCTCCCCCCGGTCACAGACACCTCTCTCTCTCTGGTCACAGACCTCTCTCTCTCTCTCCCCGGTTACAGACACCTCTCTCTCTCTCCCCCCAACTACACACAGCAAGGACACTTAAAGTTTCACTCAGTCACTTGAGACTGCCTCAAGGACTCTCAAGACTGTCTCTCCATTGGTCCAACTACAAGCAAGGACTCTTAAGACTGTCTCTCTTTCTTTTGCCTGTCTTGACTATCCCCTCTCTTCTCCCCAGTTAGTCCAGACCTCTTCAGATCTCATTATCTACTGTGTCTCAGCCTCTGCGTTGAAGGGCCTGCTTGTCACATCGAGCGAGCATGGCCCCGCACTTAGTTCCTGTCCTTCAGGGTTGAGAGGGCTGTCTGTCTGTCTCTCTGTCCCCACCTTGTCTCCCTGGCTCTGTCTGTCCCCACCATGTCTCCCTGGCTCTGTCTGTCCCCGCCTTGTCTCCGTCTGTCTGTCTCTCTGTCCCTACCTTTGCTGCCTGGCTCTGTCCGTCTGTCTCTGTCCCTGCCTTGTCTCCCTGGGTCTGTCTGTCTTTCTGTCCCTACCTTTGCTGCCTGGCTCTGTCCGTCTGTCTCTGTCCCTGCCTTGTCTCCCTGGGTCTGTCTGTCTCTCTGTCCATACCTTTGCTGCCTGGCTCTGTCCGTCTGTCTCTGTCCCTGCCTTGTCTCCCTGGCTCTGTCTGTCTGTCTGATGTTGCCTTGCTCTGTCTGTCTGTAAGTCTGTTCTGTCTGCCCCTGCCTTGGCTGTTAAATCCAATGCCACTGTATTTCCACAGAGTTCAGCTTATCTGGAGCAGCATGAACATGTGTTTTAAATGTGATCCAGACCTCAGCTACGCAGCATGGATACATGGGCCAGGGAGGGACGCTCCCACTCTCCACCCCACCCCTTTCCCATCCCAGCCAAAACTCACTTCCCACTGGGAACAGACTTCATCTCAACGTCTAATTACGAGGAAACAACATTGATTCAACCAGTGTGTGCCCAGGGTTTTGATTGTCTGCGGAGGGAGGGATGGAGGAGGGAGAAACAGGCGATGTGATAGAGAGGGAGGAGGGATGGAGGGAGAGAGGAAACAGGCGATGTGATAGAGAGGGAGGAGGGTTGGAGGAGGGCGAAACAGGAGATGTGATAGAGAGGGAGGAGGGATGGAGGGAGAGAGGAAACAGGCGATGTGATAGAGAGGGAGGAGGGTTGGAGGAGGGCGAAACAGGAGACGTGATAGAGAGGGAGGAGGGAGAGGAGAAACAGGCGATGTGATAGAGAGGGAGGAGGGTTGGAGGAGGGCGAAACAGGAGATGTGATAGAGAGGGAGGAGGATGGAGGGAGAAACAGGCGATGTGATAGAGAGGGAGGAGGGATGGAGGGAGAGGAGAAACAGGAGATGTGATAGAGAGGGATGACGGTTGGAGGAGGGAGAAACAGGAGATGTGATAGAGAGGGAGGAGGGTTGGAGGGAGAGGAGAAACAGGTGATGTGATAGAGAGGGAGGAGGGTTGGAGGAGGGCGAAACAGGAGATGTGATAGAGAGGGAGGAGGGATGGAGGAGAGAGAAACAGGAGATGTGAGAGAGGGAGGAGGGCGAAACAGGAGATGTGATAGAGAGGGAGGAGGGTTGGAGGGAGAGGAGAAACAGGAGATGTGAGAGAGGGCGAAACAGGAGATGTGATAGAGAGGGAGGAGGGTTGGAGGGAGAGGAGAAACAGGAGATGTGAGAGAGGGAGGAGGGATGGAGGAGAGAGAAACAGGCGATGTGATAGAGAGGGCAGAGGGATGGAGGAGGGAGAAACAGGCGATGTGATAGAGAGGGCAGAGGGATGGAGGAGGGCGAAACAGGAGATGTGATAGAGAGGGAGGAGGGTTGGAGGAGGGCGAAACAGGAGATGTGATAGAGGGGGAGGAGGGATGGAGGAGAGAGAAACAGGCGATGTGATAGAGAGGGAGGAGGGCGAAACAGGAGATGTGATAGAGAGGGAGGAGGGCGAAACAGGAGATGTGATAGAGAGGGAGGAGGGCGAACCAGGAGATGTGATAGAGAGGGAGGAGGGCGAAACAGGAGATGTGATAGAGAGGGAGGAGGGAGGGAGAAACTGGAGATGTGATAGAGTGGGAGGAGGGAGAAACAGGAGATGTGATAGAGAGGGAGGAGGGATGGAGGAGGGAGAAACAGGAGATGTGATAGAGAGGGAGGAGGGATGGAGGGAGAGGAGAAACAGGCGATGTGATAGAGAGGGAGGAGGGTTGGAGGAGGGCGAAACAGGAGATGTGATAGAGAGGGAGGAGGGCGAAACAGGAGATGTGATAGAGAGGGAGGAGGGCGAAACAGGAGATGTGATAGAGAGGGAGGAGGGCGAAACAGGAGATGTGATAGAGAGGGAGGAGGGAGAAACAGGAGATGTGATAGAGAGGGAGGAGGGAGAAACAGGAGATGTGATAGAGAGGGAGGAGGGATGGAGGAGGGAGAAACAGGAGATGTGAGAGAGAGGGAGGAGGGTTGGAGGAGGGAGAAACAGGAGATGTGATAGAGAGGGAGGAGGGATGGAGGAGGGAGAAACAGGAGATATGATAGAGAGGGAGGAGGGATGGAGGAGGGAGAAACAGGAGCTGTGAGAGAGAGGGAGGAGGGTTGGAGGAGGGAGAAACAGGCGATGTGATAGAGAGGGAGGAGGGAGAGGAGAAACAGGAGATGTGATAGAGAGGGAGGAGGGTTGGAGGAGGGCGAAACAGGAGATGTGATAGAGAGGGAGGAGGGCGAAACAGGAGATGTGATAGAGAGGGAGGAGGGCGAAACAGGAGATGTGATAGAGAGGGAGGAGGGCGAAACAGGAGATGTGATAGAGAGGGAGGAGGGAGAAACAGGAGATGTGATAGAGAGGGAGGAGGGAGAAACAGGAGATGTGATAGAGAGGGAGGAGGGATGGAGGAGGGAGAAACAGGAGATGTGAGAGAGAGGGAGGAGGGTTGGAGGAGGGAGAAACAGGAGATGTGATAGAGAGGGAGGAGGGATGGAGGAGGGAGAAACAGGAGATATGATAGAGAGGGAGGAGGGATGGAGGAGGGAGAAACAGGAGCTGTGAGAGAGAGGGAGGAGGGTTGGAGGAGGGAGAAACAGGCGATGTGATAGAGAGGGAGGAGGGAGAGGAGAAACAGGAGATGTGATAGAGAGGGAGGAGGGAGAAACAGGAGATGTGATAGAGAGGGAGGAGGGAGAAACAGGAGATGTGATAGAGAGGGAGGAGGGAGAAACAGGAGATGTGATAGAGAGGGAGGAGGGAGAAACAGGAGCTGTGAGAGAGAGGAGGGAGGGGAGACCCGCTGTTTCGCAGCCTGAGACGTCATTCTGCCAGATGCAAATGGCCTTGAAATGTGAGACGTGGTTGGTTTCCCTCCTTCCTGTAATGGATACTTGCATCTCCTCTGAGGTCTGTCTAAAGACATAATGACTGGAACTAATCAGTGGTTCCATTAGATAGCTTCTGGAGACATCACGGCAGGATCGTTTTATTGAGGTTGAATTAAAAGTGCCTTTTTCATCATTTACATTTCAGTTTAATGGCTTGGAGGCACAGTGACAAAACATCTATTTGAGCAACAAAAAAATCTGTATAAAATGAGAACTTAATGATTTAAAAAGAGACAAACACACATCAAGCTGGTTCATTATTAAAATAGACTTTGGTCACATGATCATAACAAGACAAGACCTATAACATGATTAGAAGACGTCTTCTGATTCTTAGAAGGAATCCCTGATCTTAGACCTCCAAGCCTTCGCCCTCTCGAACCCATTGGTCCCTGTCCTGTAGTCTGTGACTGCCTGGTTGATCTCCTCTTCCGTGTTCATCACAAACGGACCTGGAGAGAAAGAGGAAAGTGTGGTGTGTCACTTTACACAAGAACAATCCAATATTGTGGTAACTGACTGGAGTTCAGTAATGTAAAGAAAGGAAGGTCTTACCATGTTGGACCACCGGTTCATTGATCGGCTGTCCCGCAATCAAGACAAAATGGGAGACCTCTGATGTCTGGAGAAAGGAATTAGAGTTGTAATGAATGTACAATTCCTGAAAACTGTGTTAGAGTCTGTAAGAAGCTCAGACAGCCTACCTGATTTTCTACTGCTATGCAGTCTCCATCATCAAACACTATGGTGTGATGTGGCTCCACTTTCTGCTGCTCTGCATCTGGGCCTGAAAGAGCAATGGAAAACAGAATAGAACTCTACAGAACTCTACAGAACTCTACAGTTTATTACCTCAAAAGAAATGGCAAACAAAACAACTTAAATTTGAGGAATTTCTGTCAGATTTTAACCCGAGGGAAACACTGAAATCAAGAACCAAAGGAAATGTGCATTTCCTCTCCATCTGACATGGTTAAATCTGCTTCCTTCATCTGAATACTATAGTCAAAAGAAATGCTGAAACGCCAAACGCTTCAAGTTGTGGTGGATATATTTATCAGACACAGCTGTGCTTGATTTGCCTCACAGACTACACTCCGTCGATTCAGTGGCATCTCGGTTCAAACCCACCGTAATCTTAGTTCCAGCAAACGGTTCAACTTTATTCTGGTTTCAAAACATCTGTCTACAATTAAAAAAGGAGCTTTCCGTGACATCCTACGAAGCAACGATTCCATTTAATCAGATCATAATGCTTGTTTCCTGTAGAAACAAACATCAACTATGTATGAAATGTAACAAAAGCCCTTTCAAAATGAGTGAGGAGTGTTAAGTAACTCCTTCTCACGCTAGCTAACATCTATCATAATGAAAATACAACTCCTCCTACTCAAATATGTGCTTCCCGTTGACAAACAAAAGAAACGTTCATTTTTACACATGAAAAAGGACAGGCCTAACGTGTCCTGTATAGACAAACACTGTAGGGGACAGTTCAACTCTGTATAGCAGGGTGTCACAGGACTGTAGGGAACAGTTCAACTCTGTATAGCAGGGTGTCACAGGACTGTAGGGAACAGTTCAACGCTGTATAGCAGGGTGTCACAGGACTGTAGGGAACAGTTCAACGCTGTATAGCAGGGTGTCACAGGACTGTAGGGAACAGTTCAACTCTGTATAGCAGGGTGTCACAGGACTGTAGGGAACAGTTCAACTCTGTATAGCAGGGTGTCACAGGACTGTAGGGGGACAGTTCAACTCTGTATGCAGGTGTCACAGGACTGTAGGGGACAGTTCAACTCTGTATAGCATGGTGTCACAGGACTGTAGGGGACAGTTCAACTCTGTATAGCAGGGTGGCACAGGACTGTAGGGAACAGTTCAACTCTGTATAGCAGGGTTTCACAGGACTTAGGGACAGTTCAACTCTGGGTAGCAGGGCGGGTCAAAGGACTGTAGGGAACAGTTCAACTCCTGTAGTAGCAGGGTGTCACAGGACTGTAGGGAACAGTTCAACTCTGTATAGCAGGGTTGTCACAGGACTGTAGGGACAGTTCAACTCTGTATAGCAGGGTGTCACAGGACTGTAGGGGACAGTTCAACTCTGTATAGCAGGGTGTCACAGGACTGTAGCGAACAGTTCAACTCTGTATAGCAGGGTGTCACAGGACTGTAGGGGACAGTTCAACTCTGTATAGCAGGGTGTCACAGGACTGTAGGGAACAGTTCAACTCTGTATAGCAGGGTGACACAGGACTGTAGGGAACAGTTCAACTCTGTATAGCAGGGTTGTCCCAGGACTGTAGGGAACAGTTCAACCTCTGTATAGCAGGGTATCACAGGACTGTAGCGAACAGTTCAACTCTGTATAGCAGGGTGACACAGGACTGTAGGGAACAAGTTCAACTCTGTATAGCAGGGTGTCACAGGACTGTAGGGAACAGTTCAACTCTGTATAGCAGGGTGTCACAGGACTGTAGGGAACAGTTCAACTCTATATAGCAGGGTGTCACAGGACTGTAGGGGACAGTTCAACTCTGTATAGTAGAGTGTCACAGGACAAGACCTATAACATGATTAGAAGATGTCTTCGATTCTTAGAAGGAATCTGATCTTAGACCTCCAAGCCTTCGCCCTCTCGAACCCATTGGTCCCTGTCCTGTAGTCTGTGACTGCCTGC